>NC_056466.1:31388926-31625815 GCF_008729295.1 Plectropomus leopardus
ACTTCAGCACATAGTAAAACTTTTTTTTTTAAAGGCAGAAAGAGGTAGAAAGGTGAAGTCATGGCCCATGCTGCAGCTCACCTGAAGAAAGCCCGTGAGCTTGAGGCAAATCCAGAGTACAGAGCTCTACAGAAAGCCAGGGAGAGGAGGAGACGCCATCGGGAGAGAGCCGAGAGAAAGCGCCTGGTAAAACACACATAATTCCTTGATAAATCACATTTGCAACTTTGTATCATGTATCTTGCTCACCATTTTAACAGCCCAGGCTCTTGTGGGCTTTCACAGTATGATGTAAGTGTTGGTGTTGGGCTTTGTGTGTGAGAGTGGGCTGTGGGGGCTGCACAGATGTGGATATGGTTGACCAGACAGTGTTCTGCTGCTGTCCTGCTGTCCTCTCAGATGTTTTATCATGAAGTGTGCGATGAATGATGGTGGAGTTGGTGACAGATTTGAGAAAAGCTTGCATGCTGAGACCTTGTATCGAGCAGCATTTTGGCAATATTTGAGAAAAAAGGATATGACGGCTACGGTATTAAGTACATTCAGAATGGTAAAACAAAAGTAAAGGGACAAAGTGAAGTTCAAGATATTTCTTTTGCCAGGTTCAATATTGGAACTCAGTTTGATTTTACCAGATTTATTTACCAATTTAACAAAGAAAGGAAATGAAAGTTTGTTTTTTTAAATAGTAATCAATTTTAAAATACTTTTACTAGTGTTTGACAGTACAGAGTTTTTCAGTTGCCAATGATAATATTTAGACAGCAGTCAGCTAATAGCAGATATATACTGTTGATATCATGTTTGTTGTCATGTCATGTTGTTCTGATAGAATACAGCAATTTGATAATAGTAACAATGAGACACAAAACTGCTGGAAGTGAATAAACAAGCACTATTATCAGATGCATTGTCTGCTCATGCACCAATACCGCAACAACACTCAGAAACGCAATACTGTATATACCATAAAGTCAGGTTTATTTCTTAATATCTATATGTTTATATTAATTATTTATATTCATCAAATTAATATAGTCTATACACAATGTTATAAAAACACATTGTGACAGTGATAAAAAAGACCATAAATGGCCTTCCAAATAGCATAAATTTAGCTGCTAATGAGATATTCCTGATACTGAATTTGGTGTTCCTCCAATGTAAGCACAGACTTGGACAGTGTACAGTCAGTGTATAATCCAGTATCCTCCGTTACATGACCGACTGCAGGTCAAATCCTGGACAGATACACAGATTACAGCCGGTTCTCAATCAATCCAATCTCTTGTTTGTGTGAGTTTGTGTGTGTTTGCCTGGCAGACGGATCAAGTCAATTGACTGAACAACATGCTGCAACACAGACAATTACGAACATGCCTTTTTGCAAATTTGATATGCATTTCTGATCATAATCTGAAAAGGTATACAAAGTACGAACCGTCTGGAATGTTCTGCAATCGTTGCTGTGAAATCATGTGGCCAATTGAAACCCCATGCACATGGTTAAAAGGTGTTGATTATCTGAGCCATGTCATACATACACACATATCAGACATTTTCTGCATTCTCCTAATGATGAACAATGTTGTCAAAGGTCCGTGTAAGCTGATCTGAGTACTGTCTTCAGACTTAACTTCTGTCACTCCATCTTGACCCTTGACGTTCCTGGAGAGTAGGGCAGGCCATGCGGTCTCAAGTCAGACTCAAACCCAGCTGTCATGAACCCCACCCTGGGTACACACAGATAGGGTATGTGGTCTTCATTGAGGAGTAGGTCTGTGAAGTTAAAAATAGCCACGGCGGGAGAGCCGAGACGATGAGGGTTGAGGGAGAGCTTGAGGAATATAGGCAGGACTGGGCCTTGGTAGCTCACACACTAAGACAGAGGCAGAGGTATTCAAGGTGGTAGAGTGTTTGCTGGACAAGGAATGAAAGGACACAGAGAGGGGAAAGAGTGGTGGTAATAGTACGTAAGACATGGATGGATTTAATGGATCATAAGATTGATTGATGCAACTAAGTGGAAAGTGGACCAGAGAGGCTTTTACCTACAGGACACCAAGTGAGAACGTACAAGGATTGGACGATAGAATACCAGACAGTGAGTGAAGAGAGGCCACAATTTGTAGGTATAGCCTAGAAGTTGTTAACTGATGCTTTGACTTTGGATGGTAACCATGGGCAACGCAGCAACATGTCAGGCTTGTGGATCAGATAAAGCTTCGAAAAAAGCCGGTAGCGACAATGATTTAAACCGTCACACTGACTACTACGGAGCTGCTGACTGTGGAGCTGAAGCAGATGAACCCCTGGTAAGAGGTGGAGTGAAACATGGTTTATCAGCTTATGGGTTTTCTATTATGTAGAAGGAGTGTTCAAGGAAGCATATTGTGTTAATCTCTCTGCTGTGCTGCTGGTGATTGTGTCTGTGAGTGTGTGGTGACATCCCACGCGAGACATTTGACCCTTGATCCCACGCAGGGGTGTGGTCTCATCACAGACGAGCGATGAGGAGCTGATTATGTTGACCTCACAAGTTAACACCCAGTGGGGTTTGACTGGCACATTATTGTCTTAATGCCTCTAACAACAGTTTAAAATTTTGTCAACACTCTATTATCAATTCAGCCAGTTAATCTTTGCAAATCTAGTTTGGCTTTCATTTTGCAAAATAGAAGCTCAATGCATTTGATGAGGTGATATCTTTGTAATTGCTCGTTATGATGATAAATCGATAAGGTGATCATCAGAAACTTCATCAAATCGGATGAGAATATTTCTTTGTCTTACTGTTTGTGACAATGAACTTAATTCTTTGGGGTTTTGAGTGTCATTTGGACAAAACACCTGCTTGCTTGCATAAGTTCTTGCTTTATAAGAAATGTGCACTTTTTATTATTTTCAGATTTTTTAGGGACCAAACGAATAATTAATTACTCGAAAAAATAATCGCTGGATTATCTGATAAAAAAAGTTATTTACAGCTCTAACAGCGTAATAGTTGCACATTTGTTGGTCTATGCAAATTACAATAGTAATACATGAATAATTTTTTTTTTATTTGCCAACTTTTATTTTCCTAAATACAATTTTAGATAATCTCCACTTAAGTTTAAAATGCATTGTTATCTTATTGCATTGTTACAGTCAGCTTTAATATAAGATTAACTGTTTAACTCTAGAAAAAATCCTCTCTGTGTACATGTAAACATTTTTGATGAATTCAGCATGAAACTTCAAATCCAATTGGTGCATTTCACAAATACAGCGAAACGTAGAGAGTTTGTGTTTGTGTGTGTGTGTGTGTGTGTGTGTGTGTGTGTGTGTGTGTGTGTGTGTGTGTGTGTGTGTGTGTGTGTGTGTGTGTGTGTGTGTGTGTGTGTGTGCGTGTGTGTGTTGCAGCTGCTTGTGCAGCCTAGATGTCTGCTGGCTAAATTTAGAATAGCCTACTCAGACAATCTATTGATACAAGCAGGAAGTCTTCCATAGAACCGTAAAACACTTTTGAAATCTATGTAAGCTTTTTATATCCAACATATTGAAATCATGGACAACAATAAAAAGCTACTTCCATCCTTCGATTTTGTTTTTAAATGCAGATGTGTATGTAAATGGAATTAAGATGAAAAAATGGGGCTAAAAAATCACTTGAAATAATAAAATTAAAAACTAGTACATATTAAAAAAAAAGGAAAATCAAAAAAATATTATTTCTTTCTTAGGTGGATTGGTTAGGAAGGCCCTGGTAGCTTATCTGGTAGAGCCTGCAGGCTGAGTTTGTTGCAGCTGCACAGGTTTTTTTCTGACTCAGGGCCCTTTGCTCTGTGTCTTCCTCTTCCTCCCTTTCTCGTCTTTTTCAGTTGTACTATCTAATAAAAAGCAGAATTCCCTATGAAAGAAAATTGAAATATTGTTTTATGCCTCGGCATGGTGACATCCATGGCGGGAGGCTTTATGTATGTGGGTTGTCCACCCATCTTATTCTTGTGAATGTGGTATCTCAAGAACACCTTGAAGGTATTTCCTCAGATTTAGCACCAATGTCCATTTGGACTCACGGATAAACTGATTAGACCTTGATGGTCAAAGGTCAAAGATCACTGTGACCTCACAAAACATGTTATGTTTTAGAATTTATAGCGTTTTTGCAGTAACATTCATATTTGTAGCATTGTCTATTGTCATGGCTACATATGAGTCTGGACACACATGGATGTAGAGTACAACTTGATTGGTTGGCAAGGGCATACAGTCCCCAGGCGGCGATAATAGCTTTGTGTATGTGCTGTGTTTAAAAGTTCATATGCACAACATTATTTGCATAATGCAGTCTGATCTAAATATGTTTTAAACAAACCAATACTGTATACTTTTTACATATATATATATTTTTTTACATATTAGTACATATAAGTTGATGAAACCAATAATAAAAGCATGCTTGTGGTCCTGTTTGTAATACCGGCCTCTTTTCTCTTAATCTCTCCAGTCTGACAGTAACACCAGTTTCCTGCGGGCTGCTAGAGCTGGAAACATAGACAAAGTCCTCGATTTCCTGAAAAATGGAGTAGACATCAGCACTTGTAACCAGGTAAGGAAACTTTGATGGCGTTTCGTTTCTGCTGTCGCTCACACCATTGTGTGATGTCCACTGTATGATGTCCGCTATGTGATGTCCACTGTGCAGCAAAACTCATTAAGAGCACAATTTAAGGTCAACAAGTCAAGGAAGATTTAGTCTTAAGTCTTAAGCCTTTGACTTAATGACAAATGGTATTACTTAAACTTCTTTTTTATTATTCATGGTGTTGTAATCAATTGGATTCTAGATCCTGTCAGCAAAATGATGGTATTTGTAGTCAAGGAAAACAAGCAAAATCTAGTTTTTGACTTAACTGATAAATATGTCCATTCGACAGCAGCTATAGCATACATACAATAGCACTTTGCTTCTTTTTTGCAGTATTGTCTGCATTATGAATAATAAACATGACCACATCTGTCCAGAATTGGTTTCTAAAATTGGCTTGTGGTGCAAATATGCTGGTACTAACATAAGAGCATGCTACTGTCACAGAAGTAGGTCAGAGCTGTCAACCGCTCTGTCTGTCAAACCTGCCGACTCTAACCTTAACTCTGCTGTGTCACAGTGGCATCACACAACTGTGCTCCCTCAGCGCATTCTTTAACCTGCCAGGCCGCCCTCACAGGATCATAACCAGCCTCACATCTACCATTACTCCCCTCCTCTTCCTCCACCACAGCCATTCTGCCCTCCAATCTCAGCCCTGTGTGACGGCTCTACGTCCCTCTGACAGCTGCCCCCCCCCCCACACCCACCCTCACCCACATTCCACTGAGGAGGTGGGATTTTGGGGGGTGTGAAATACTTCCCCTTTAGATCTCAGTCCCCCCCTGCTCTGTCCATGCCAGTGTGATTTACAGTAGTCACAAGGTAGCTTTAAGGAGGGTGCCTACGTGTGACTCTATCTGTGTGTGTGTGTGTGTGTGTGTGTGTGTGTGTGTGTGTGTGTGTGTGTGTTGCATTTTGTACTCCCATTGCTTTGGCCTTTGTAATTCTCCTGCAGTTTAATTGCAGCTATTTATACATTGAGCTGTAACTGGTTGGCAGACAGGAAGTTGCAACTGCCCACCCAGAGCTCTACTATTTGTTGTCACAGGCACCATGGCTTTTGTTTTGGGTAATACCAGAGGAGAGGCTTGACTATTCAGGGCTGTGATTCCATGCGCGCACAAACACACACACACACACACACACACACACACACACACACACATACACAAACATGCAAAAACACAAACACACACACAGAGATCCCTCCCTGCAACAGGAGAACCCTGCCCTTCATAGTATCTGTCAGGGGTCAGATGATCACACTTGAGCCCTCATAAGTGCCCAAAAATGCAAGTGACATTTTCATATATATCCCCCTGATGCTCTCACTTTCCTTGTGTGTGTGCATGTGTGTGTGTATGGATGTGACTGTTTATAAGAGGGAGTGGTCAATATCCTGTAACACAATAGATGTGTTTATTAGAGAGTCACAAGAGATAAATACCACTCAGCTCAAATGATCTTTCCCTTAAGCAGATAACTGTAGTTCATTTTATTTGATTAGAAGTGATCACATGGATCACACGCACAAAAGTGCAATCAAGGGTGTAGGTTTTGTTTTAACATTGGGGGGACACATATGAAACAGATTGTTCGTGGGTCCTCTGACAGAAAATTTTGAACATTAAACCCTTGATTTCCTGCATTCTGATCAATGTTTATGCACCGATTTGTGCATTTTTTCTGCATCATTTTATGGTTTAAATGTCAAACTTTGTCAAAAGAAAAGTCCTGTGCTACTTCTTAATGCTTTTTTGAGGTGGACAAATATGCATTTTTCTAAATATTAAAGGAGACGTGTGCCCTGCATCTTCCTTGAAATTTATTCCTAAGCGTACATTGATAAGCTTTTCAACCTCAAAATCTGAAGACAAGTATTCTTGAACACACAAGTGTTGTTTTTAATGGCCCCATTCAATATTCAAATCACGTGTGCATATGAATGTGTGTATGCATCCATGTCTTTTTCTGACTACACATGCTTAAATGTTATCACAAGCTTACACACATACATACACACATTCTGACAAGTCCAGTACTTGCAATACTCTTCCAGGCATGTTGTTTGACAGTATGTATGATGCAGATGAGGAGTGTTTCCTCACTCCACACACTGTTATTATGACCATCCTGACAGTTTTAATTGGCATATGAGTAGATATGATGCCATTTGAACCTTAATGATTTTTCAAAGAGATGCCAATTTCCACATCTGCCTCGGTGAACGGAGGCCTACATGATGATTCAGAGGTATTTTGTTACCTGTGATTAGCAGCAGAATTGCTCTCAGGGAAATGAGTGGATCAGAATCATGTCAGTGGAAAAGCACTCCACACAATTATAGAACCATTATCTATAATAGTGTTGTCAGCATCGCAGTGTATGGAGTCTGAGCTTTGTTGGTGAGAGCAACAACAGACTTGTAGTTATTTGAATCGAAAAATGTAACAATCAATTAATGTGCATTGACTTTAAAATTATGGAACTGTACAGATTGAATTACTGTAACTCAGTCACCTATTTGAAAATATTATCATTAGGCCTCGGAGGTATCTATGTATAAGGGTATACTGATGTATTTAGAAATCCTGAAGGTACGATTTTTAATACTGTCAAAAATATAGAACCTTATCTTTCTTATTTAGATAATATAGAGGTGCTATATTATGGTGATGTATTGCACAGCATGTGCTACCAGAGGTCAGTCTCTACTGGTGGAACAGACAGCTGAACTTATAAAGATGGTGACTGCAAGTGGTGGGGATAATGTTACAGGACTAGTAGAAAGGTAAAATGCCTCTGCCCCTGTTTGGGCACATATAACTTTATGTTGAGATGTCTTCCAACTGCAAAAGCAGTTTATTAGTACTTCAGTTACTTCTGTCACCAGTTGCTCAGCAGATAAACCGATCAGCCACAACATTAAAACCCCTGACTGGTGAAGTGAGTAACACTAATCATCCTATTATAATTGAATGTTTGGCTGGGAAACCTTTAGTCCTAGCATTCATATGGATGCCATTTAATGTGCTTCACCCACCCAAACACCATTAAAGACCAAGAACACCCCTCCTTCATGGCAACAACACTCCCCAATGCTGGCGGCATCCACAGTTGGACAATGCACCATGATACTGCATAAAAACATGCTCAGGAATGGACCAAGAGAGCTTGGGAGCTCAAGGCATCGACTTAGCTTCCAAATTCTCTAGAACCCAATTAGATATAGCACTTGTTGGACATGCTGGTACCCTAGAGGTACCCATGATTCACTGTGGGGCCTCCTTGGATTGGACTTGGCCCAGACCTGTTGAGGCATAAACATTGGACCTCTGGAGGCGTCCTGTGGTGTCTGGTGCCAAGGTGTTGACCGATCCTTTAAGTCTTGTTGGTTGTGAGTTGTGTTACCAGCACTTCTCACGGATGCTCAATCAGATTGGGATCTGGGGTATTTGGTGACCAGGTTGATGCCTTAAGCTTTTTGTCACATTCCACGGGCCATTCCTGAGCAGTTTTTTTATGGTATGGCATGGTGCATTGTCCTGCTGGGGTCACCACTTTCATTGTGGATGGCCATTGCCATGAGGGAGGTACTTCCTCTGCAGTGGTGTTTAGTTGAATGTTTGAAGTGGACAAACCTTAGGTCCACATTGCATTGTAATGACATGAGAAAAGTTATTCACTTGAACAGCCAGTGGTTTTGATGCTTTGGCTGATCCGTGTATGTTTGTTTATTTTTTTGCATGTATACCGTCATGCATCGTATACCCTGATAAAATATCTGTAAGATATGAAGGTATAATAATATAATATAATAAAAAAATATATATAAATCTATATTTATATATATATATATATATATATAAAGATACCACCAAAGCCTAGTTTGCATTGTTATTACTTGGATAAAATCAGCACTGTTCATTTCACATGTCATGGAAACACATCCTATTCTCATAATTAAATGAGTCATAGTTTAATATCCAAAATACAAATAGAATTCCATAGTGTTTTCAGAGAGGATCCAGGAAATGTATCCAAAAATTAATACTAACAGATATCGTTAGATGATTCTTGACTGAGGTCAAACTCTACATCTGGAAGACTACAAGAGAATCTGGAAGGTCACGCAGGAATTTGCCCTTGTTGCCTGTGGCGGTGTGTTTTAGTTGCTAACTGAAGCGTCAGATCCTAGAAAGCAGCAACAGGGTGGTGAGGGCCAGTTTGGCTTCAAGGGCGGAGGGCTGTCCAAGTTTGTTAAAGAGAAGGAGAGGAAGAGATACACTCCCTGTCTGCCAAACCTACTCTCAAACTGTTGCAGTGAGTAAGTGAGATAAATAAAACACCTGCCTTACACATAACTCCAGCTACCAGCTTTGACCTGTGTGACTTTGAGACCACATAAGTGTGTTTTTCTGAGTTTATACTTTAATATTTGTCCATTTTTGGCTTATCTGTGTGTGTGTGAGAGAGAGCTTGTTCCATATGAGTGTGTTCTTTTTTGTGTGTATGTGAGCTGTTTCCATGTTCTCACAATTTAAGGCCAGACTCCCCTCTCTAATCTACCCAAATGTTAATCCTTGGTGAGTGATATTGCTCTTTAATCTGCATGCATTTACATTATTTTCTCTTTTTTCCTCCAACTTTCATCCCGCCTGACACTTTGGCCTATAAAACGACACCAAATAAACGTGACCATTTATTACCATGCGTGACTATATCAAAGGTCAGCAGTCAGAGGGGCGGGAATATTAATCTGCGGCGGACGGAGCTCAGCAGCATCCCTCCTGCCAGGAAGCACTACAAACTGCCAGGGATCACTGTGTTGGGCTGAGCGTCCATTAGCTAAATGAAGCTTCCACTTACAGCTCAGAGGAAAAGGAGATTTAGATCAGTTTGTGTGACAGAGAGTGTGTATGTGTGGGTCCATTGTGGGTTTCGCCTGTCTCTCCTGGAATACCTAATGGTTGAAATGTGATTGAAACTCTGTAAAAAGATTGCATAATTCTTGCTGTGTCAGTGCGTCCACCGTGACGGCTGACTGCTAAAGCTGAAACTCAACTTTATGAATGTCGATATCCATGATTGTGCAGAAACGGTTGGTCAACTGAATGATCAACCAAACATGTATCAACAAAAAATATGATGATTGACTAATTGTTTAAGTCATTTACTACATTGTGACATTTGGGTTCTAGGAAATTGTGAATTAAGTCTAATTTTTAAATATTGAGTGTTCTAGGAATGAGCCCTAAAACTTGGAAATGAGTTAGCATTTATGACTCCTAGTTCCCTTGTCCTGAAGTCAATGGGTTTTTAAAATAGGTTTTTGATTAGATGCCTGAAATCAAGTATGTGGTTAATATTAACTGAAGAGTTAGAAGACTTTAACATTTTATAATATATATATATATATATATACATCTCTCTCTTACATAAACATAAGAATAAACAGTAATTGCAGCCTAGTGTCTATGTGGTATGTGTTGATGTGCTGTGTTACTGCAACCAAAATAAAATGTTTGTAGTATGTTAGTTATGTTGTTTGAAATAGCTCTTCAGATGACTTAATCGTGACCACTTGCCCTTGCCTAACCAAACAAGTTAGCTTTCTAATCTGAGGCCGATTGTCACTTGTCATGATGAGGAAATACAAGTCATATTATAGTTCCATAAGAACTTATTGCATAAAGACGTGTATTTATTCTTTTAAGTGGTCTTGGATATGATGGTGGCTCTCATGTTCACCTTTTAAAGCCATGTCACATATCTGTAACACAGTGATACACTTGACCAGACACTCACAGACATACTTTGGCCTCTGAGGAATGCCCTTTTTTTTCTTTTTGAAAGGTTGGCATTTTCAGCAGCTTCTAAATATGAGTATCCATGTTTGTGTGTGTGCGCTGTGTCCTCCTACATACCCTCTATGACTGTGCAGAAATATGACACCCCTTTGACTGTTTGGCATTTGACGACTCAGAGAGAGAACGCACGCACGCGTGTGTGTGCATGTGTGTTGTATGTGCGCCAGGGAAGGAAGGAGAGATAGAGGTGTAAGCAACATCACGGCTCCGCTTTTACATCAGTGCCAGGAGAGCTTTCAGAGCCCGAGGCACGGTGGCTCCCTGCAGGGAGGGGAGAAAGAAGGAAGACAGGCCTAGAAGCTTGGATCTAAACCAGGAGGGTAGTGGAAAGAGGCTCCATCACTTCTAAATCCAGCTTAGTGTACCACTTAGGAAGGCAAAAAATAGAAAAGAGCAAAGAAAGATTTACGAAAAGCAGGCACAAAAAAGGAAAGAATAGCGGAGAGAGACTGACATTTGGTTTGAAAACAGGAGGGAACTGAAAGGATAAAACCAAGGTTTAAGTTACTCTAGTAGTTTCAGAGAGACACGGCGCAGAATGGAAGAAGATGAAGACGAGGTGAATCGCTTTGTGTGTTCATGTGTTTGTCTCAGAGGAAATATATTTCTGCATGGGTGTTGTAAAAACACAGAAGTTGTCCTGCCTGTGATTGTGTGTGTCAGTGTGAAGCATTTACACTCTCCTCTCCTCTTCTCGTGCTGCTCCTAACCTGTAGCTCTTGTTGATGGATCAGTGGCCTTTTAATGTAAATCTCACACACAATTCCTGAGGGAAAAACCTGATATTTTCTCTCACTTGCCTCTTGTGTTTAAGTCAGTGGGTGTTGATATCCCAAAACATTTCTGCAAATAAGCATCTCTGTCCTTTTCTATCTTTTTGTTGTTGTTTTTGACATTTTATAAAATGTACATTACGCTGCTGTCAGAATTCCTTTGATGTAAAATTGATGTAAAAGTGCCTATTTGACATGCAATGACGATATTCCTTTAACTTTCTGCTCAGCCATTTGGTTGAGTAAATTTTAAATCACAATATCTTAATAAAACCTGTGTAGAACTTATCCCGACTCATCTTGAACTCATCCTGACTGAGCTATCTCACCCTTTGGTTTAGGTATGTGATGCTAAAAAATAATCCTCTTGATGTCACAGTGTCCTCGTGCCTTTCTGCCTTTTCAGTTCATCTCCTAGAGGAAGTTAGTCTGTTGATAGATGTACAGATGTAGATGTAGGGATGAATATTCATTGTTATTTACACCATATATTTATTGTTATTCCATTATATATTTTAATGAAAAAAAAAATATATATCAGAAAGATTTTTCACCATTTCTGAGATGTAATGTAGTACTGGTAGTACAACTGATTACATGGCAACACACTGATATATGTTGTGTAGTAACATATTACAAGCATTTTAACAGTAAACGGTTTGTAATTTTGATCTTTTTTTCTTTGTTTTATAAATATCAGGAAAGGCCATCTCAGCCTAAATCAAAAAAAGTATGTGATCTGTTAAAATACAATAAAATGAAATTAAATAGAAAATATAAAAAATCACATTTTTGTTCTTTTAACCCAAATGACATAAAAAAAATACAAAGGAAAAACGACATTAATAGGTGTAACATTGTCCTAATGTAATATTGACCACACCCATATATGACATAAGATGTACACAGTAGCATACAGTGAATTGTAATAAGTACAGCTTTTTACATTGTTACTTCATAACAGTATGAAGCGTCAAGACTTCAGCAACTTTACATTAGGCTTCACAAAGGAAGTATGCATGTCCGTAATGTAATTCCGTGAGCACCACTCAGTTATGCAATAATCACGATACTACGTGTTCTCTTGAAGACTTATGTTTTTTTTTGTTTTCTCTCCAGAATGGTCTTAACGCACTACACCTGGCAGCAAAGGAGGGACACAAGGACTTAGTGGAGGAACTATTGGAGAGGGGAGCACCTGTTGACTCTTCCACCAAGGTAACACACACACACACACACACACACACACACACACACACACACACACACACACACACACTACGGTAATATTATGTTAGTTGTTAGTTATTCCATATTAATTTTCCAGATACCAGTTGATCTTTAGTCCTACATGTGGAAAAAAGAAAGGAGGGAGGGATGACAGTGATAGCCGGGTGACTCGAAAGAGAAAGGAGGAGATGACAAGAAGCAGTGCACATGAATAGAAGTAATATGTAGCGGTATCAGATGTACTAAATCACTGCTTCACTCCTGAACTATGAAACTTGATACACAAGGAGGGTGGTGGAACTGAGGGTGATTTAAGTTGAAGAGAGTCATGTGAGAGGAGTTTCTAACTATATATATATTTATAATAACCAAATTTTCAACAAGTCCAATATAAACGTTGTGTTAATTTCTATTTTTTTTTTTTGTTGATTGCTTCTTTTAATTTACATTAAGATTAAAAACAAGATTTTAATCGTTTTTGCCAACATCAGCTTTGAAAAGGGTCCTTTTAAAAAAAGGTCACAGTGCACTCGGACTTGATATTCCACCTTTACTGGAAATGAGAGGGAGGGATTAGAGTGAGTGAGTTTGTCATGTGACTCTGTGGGAGTCTAACGTGTCAGGTTTAACAGCTAGCAACAGTAAACAGCTGGCCAAAAATCTGGCACCTTGCTGCCAATGTCCTTGGATTGACAGGAATTTAGCCTTTGATATTAATGGGTAACTTTGGTATTTTTCAACCTGGGAACTATTTCCCCATGTTTTTGTGTCTAAGTGAGTATTTGGAACAATTTTTGAAGCGCTGTCATTTAATCCCTGTGGGCAATTCAGCACAGTCAATCTACTAAAAGTGCTCATTTTTGCCTCAGATTATTATTCTAAAGGTATGGCAACATTATGACAACATTGCACTGGTGATAGCCAAGGCCAGAGGCATTATGTTTTTGGGCTGTCTGTCTGTACATCCATCCCATTTCCCTCATGGTGTTCATTTCAAGAACACCATGAGGGAATTTCTTCAAATGTTATACAAACATCCAATCAGACTCAAAGATGACCTGATTAGATTTTGGTGGCTGAAGGTCAGATGTCAAGGTCACTGTGACCTTGTGCATCCCATTTTTGTATGTGTGATATCTCAAGAATGCCATCAGGGAATTTCTTCAATTTTGACATTTACATTAACTTTTACTTAACAATGAACTGAGTAGAATTTGGTGATAGAAAGTCAAAGGTTAAGGTCACTGTGACCTCACAGAACAAGTTTTTGATCATAACTCAAGAATTCATGCACTAATTGTGACAAAATTTCACACAAATGAATAAAAAGATGAAGTGCTGACATTTTATATCCAAGATGTTAGAGATCAACTTCACTGTGAGATCATAATATTTTGCACAGGTACTTTGCTGGCCATTACTCAACATCATCTCATAAGCTTGAGTGTCCACCTTGAACCTGTGATGATTGTACAGATCTTCTGTTCTGCGGGGGATTAAGATGTGTGTGATGCATCCATGTTGTTACGCACATGCATTAAATTGTGTAACTTTACTGATGCATCGAGGTATACAACTGCATGGCAGTAATTCTTATTATAAAAGAGATACAGCCACAAAAATACTATACTCAATCCCCCTAGACTCAAGGTGAAAAAAACAACAACATTGTTTTATTGTCATAAAGCAGGCTTTGTTTAAAGTCATAGAACCAAAAACAAAACTCAGTCTTGGTTTATATTTCCACTGTTCAAACAATCAACAACTCTGGTTTGGTTGATAAATCCACTGTCTCTAGATGGGAAAATATGCTGGCTCTATACACACTTAAATTACTGTATATTTAAATTGAGTCTGGCTTATTTGGTGATGGCAGTTTCTGGGTTGTTTCTGAGTAAACAAAAAGGATCTTACTCTTTGACAAAAAGGTCTTTCTCTGTAGAGATCCTTTCCTTAAGTTGCCAGACCCTACGATAACAACTTGTGCCTGTTATCGGCAAAAATAAGCACTTTTAATGCACTTTTAATAGATATACATTGACGTTGTTCAGTTGCCTGGAGGGACAACATTGCAGCTCGTTTAACTCCTGCTGGCAGCATCGCTCTCACTCAGTATGGATACTCAACACACTTTTTATACTCACATCCACACAGGATGCACACTTGGTTGATGACCTTAACCCTGTTTTTCCCCGCAGAAAGGAAACACTGCCCTCCATATTGCCTCACTGGCTGGACAAAAAGAAGTCGTCAGACTACTGGTAAAGAGAGGAGCAGATGTCAACTCTCAGTCACAGGTAAGAAGCCTTTCAATGACCAAAAGTGACTAGATGAAGCATAAAAGAGCATTTAACTTCAGAGCCACGGACGTACATGTACATTATGAGTGTGTTCATGTATGTACTGTATACATCTGCCTCTACAGAATGGCTTCACTCCGCTCTACATGGCAGCCCAGGAGAATCACCTGGAGGTGGTGCGGTACATATTAGAAAATGATGGAAACCAAAGCATTGCAACAGAGGTATGTTTGTGTGTAAAGCACCTGTATATGTGTTGAATTATGATGCCAAATACTAACTTATATGGCGAAATTCCTATTTTAATAGCTGTGGCCAGAGGCATTATGCTTTTGGGTTGTACTCCCATTTGATTCACACAATATCACAAGAATGCCTTGAGGGAATTTCTTCAACTTTGGCACAAATGTCTACTTTGACTCAGTAATGACCTCTTAGATTTTGATGGTCAAAGGTCAATGGTTTGTTTCATTCTCATTAACATGACATCTCAAGAAGACCTTAAGGGAATTTCCTCAAATTTGGCACAAACATCTACTTGGATTTAAGGGTAATCTGATAAGAATTTGGTGGTCAAAGGTCACTGTGACCTTACAAAACATGTTTTTGGCCATAACATAAGAACTCATACACTAATTATGAAAACATTTCGCATAAATGTCTAATAAAATTATATTAGGAAATGATGATATTTTTTATTCAAAGTTTCAAGTTTAAAGGTCAAAGCCCAAAATGAAGACATGTGCTGGCATTCCTGTTTTAGAATATGTAGCCTCTTTGTTGCAACATATGTGAAGCTTTATCAACTTTCATGGCTCTATATGACTCCGGGCAGCCATGGATGTGAACTCTAACTGCAACTTCACTGGTTCCAGGAGGCATACAACAGCGAGGAGGTACTTCTAATTTCTTGTTTCTTCTTCTCTGCTCCTCCAGGATGGCTTCACTCCGCTCGCCATCGCTCTCCAGCAGGGCCACAACTCAGTGGTCTCCCTGCTGCTAGAGCATGACACCAAGGGTAAGGTCCGCCTCCCGGCCCTGCACATCGCCGCCCGCAAAGACGACACAAAGTCCGCCGCACTGCTGCTGCAGAACGATCACAACGCCGACGTCCAGTCTAAGGTGAGGGACGAGGGGATGAATTAATGGAGGGAGGAGGAGGGGTGAAGGTGGAGTGCCAGATGGAAGTGGAGAGAGCTACGAACAGGAACAGAAAAGCCGGGGAGAGTGTGATTACAAAAAGAGAGAGAGAGGCAGGAAGTGTGTGATAATGCATCAGACTGAATGGATGATTTTTCATGTTGACACTTTTATTCATTTTATCGATCATTTGCCTGCTATTAGAGAATATGATAATATTAATAGACAGAGCCTCTCTCAGAATGCTGCGTTGTTTCCTTCCTCTTCTTTGCCTTTTGTTTTCTATTTGTGTAAACTTACCCTTTGTTTTATGTGAACGTGGTAATAAGCCCTTTCCCTAACAACCCTACACCCTATCCCCCCTTTCTCTCTCTATGCATCCTAACCAGATGATGGTCAATAGAACCACAGAGGTATACAGACTATCAATTCCTCATTTAATTCCAATTTTTTGTCACTTCTGGCCATCACTTTGAGCTCTTTTTCCTGACTTCTCCTCTCATTTAACAAGGACTTGTGAGGTCCTGCATGTCACTATTATGTAAAATTAATATGAATGCATGCAGCTGACTATGCTGTACCACACACACCTGCATGGCGGACAGCATAAGACATTGTGTTGTATTAAAAGATCCCATGAGAATGTTAGTTTATCGCATTTTAATGACAGATTATTTCTTTTACAACTTTTATTTTAGATTAATGAATCACTCTTTAAAATGTTTTAGCGTTACAGATTTGTGATGCTCTCAGCATTCCAGTCAAATTTCACTTCTTTATTTCATGCTTTTTCTCTGCATAACCTTCAGCATGTGTACCTCTGAGCATGATGACTGCATTGTTTTTTCCTCTCTGAAACACATTGTTGATCTTTAAGTTAACTCTGTTTCTTAATTAAATTGCACCATGTCTATCAGAATGGGAAGGTAAGGAGTGAACCCACCTACGACTGTGTGCTGTAGATATAGCTTTATGTCCATCTGTCTGTCCAAGCAGCCAGATACACATAGTGCATTGTTGCTTTGTGTATTTCAGTTTTGGTTTTTAATGTCCTTTACGTTGAACTTTTGATTTTCAAAAACCAAACTGCTTTGATTTTTTTTCACCTTTTTTTCCAGCAAGCATGGCAGAATGACAGGGTTTTTGCATGCATTATGTATTGCCTGTGCTATTTTGAGGTTTGCTCATTTTTTTATGCTTCTTCTTACACCGATGTGTCTAGTTTCTTTTTTCAGCATGCTGCCTCATCGTAATGCTGCTTCACTAGAGTCAGGTTTCTTTTCTGTCAGAAAAAAAATCTTTCTGTTGTTCTTTCTTTCTTTCTTTCTTTCTTTCTTTCTTTCTTTCTTTCTTTCTTTCTTTCTTTCTTTCTTTCTGTCTTTCTTTGTCTCTTTTTCTTTTTTCTCTTTCTCTTTTTCTTTGCTTTCTTTCTTCGCTTTAATTTATTCTTCCTTTGTCTTTCTTTCATTCTTCCTTGCTTTCTTTTACTCTTTTTCTTTTTCTCTTTTTCTTTAATTTTTCTTTCTTTCTCTTTTTCTTTGCTTTCTTTCTTTCCTTTAATTTATTCTTCCTTTGTCTTTCTTTCATTCGTCTGGCTTTTTCTCATTCTTTTCATTTCCCCTTTTTTCTTTTTCTTTCATTTTTTCTTTCTTTCTCTTTCTCTTTTCTTTCGTTCTTTGCTTAAATTTATTCTTCCTTTGTCTTTCTTTCATTTTTTCTTTCTTTGTCTCTTACTTTTTCTCTTTTTCTTTTTCTCTCTTTCTTTCTTTCTTTCTTTCTCTTTTTTGCTTTCTTTCTTTGCTTTAATTTATTCTTCCTTTGTCTTTATTTCATTCTTCCTGGCTTTCTTTTGTTCTTGCTTTTATGTATTTATCCTCTCGTTTCATTTTATTTCGCTCTTCCTTTGCAACTGTTCTCCTTTTTCTTCACCTGCTGTTTCAACCAATCTTCTGTTTCTTCCTCTTTGTGTCCTCCACCCTCTTTTCCTCTCCCTCTCTCGTCCCCTCCTGTCTCCTCGTCTGTCCCGAACAGAGCGGGTTTACCCCTCTGCACATCGCGGCTCACTATGGTAACGTGAATGTCTCCACCCTGTTGCTGAACAGAGGAGCTGCTGTGGACTTCACAGCCAGGGTATCGCCCCATTTCCACTTAACTAATCCAGTCATTGTCTGAACTGAGCTGTTGTCTATTAAAACCTGATACATATGTGTTTCACTTTGAGGCTTGGCAATTAGTGTGTTCACTGTTTACTATACAACTTATCTTAGTTTCTTCTTGCATGTTTTTAGCTGCATTGCTTTCTTC
Organism: Plectropomus leopardus; assembly: GCF_008729295.1. Lineage (NCBI taxonomy): Eukaryota > Metazoa > Chordata > Actinopteri > Perciformes > Serranidae > Plectropomus > Plectropomus leopardus. The sequence continues at coordinate 31,407,180 of NC_056466.1, forward strand.
TTGAGCTTTATCCAGGAGGGTTGTGTATTTTAATGTAGCTGGCTAGTTAATGATGTAATTGTCCAGTACTGTCTTTAATTAATAAACAGAACAAAAAAAGAGAAGACATTCGTGTGATGTGGAAGTGAGACTCTCAGTCACAGCCACAGTATATTTTTGCCATTTAAATTCAGCAGTATTTGTGTGCTGGAGTGAACTATTCTTTGTTTCCTTATCTGCCTCGTCAGAATGGGATAACGCCTCTACATGTGGCCTCCAAGAGAGGCAACACCAACATGGTGGCCCTGCTGTTGGACCGAGGAGCTCAGATAGATGCTAAAACTAGGGTGAGGCTCTTATTTTTTACTTATTTTTTTTAAATTAAATGATCACAATTCTGCAACCATCCCCCAGTGACTAAAAGGGACAATTCAACTCAAAAATTACAAATTTCATACTTGTTTGCCATTTATCAATCTAGATTGCCTTGGTGTGAAGTTGCCAAGTGTTGCTAGTTTAGCTAAACTAGCAACACTAGTTAGCCAACGTTACAGCTTAGCCAAGCTGTCTCACGTGCACAAGCCACACTTCCCTCTGTGCGTTGAGGCGGTTGGCGGATGTACTTCGGTAGAGACAAAGTAGTTCCTACATAAAACTGCTCACAATGTCTGCGGATGATCTTGACTAACTGGGTCATGATTTTTGGAAAGAGACATTACTTCAGTTCTTCAAATGTATTTGTTGGTCTCTTTGAGCACCTCAAGGCGAAAGATCATCTAGTTCTGATATTTTGGAGAGAAGGCCAACATTCAAGATGAAATGTCCCTTTAATAGCATCTACCAACTACTTGTCTATTGCCTCTTTTTTAAAAACAGATACACTTGTTAAATTTTTATATTCATGTGTTTGTGCCTTTGTGCATCTGTCATTGTCCCGCAGGACGGGCTGACCCCCCTACATTGTGCAGCCAGGAGTGGACATGACCCAGCTGTGGAAATTCTGCTGGAGAGAGGAGCTCCCATCTTAGCCAGAACCAAGGTAGAGTATAGTGGTGCCATTACTGGGTCAGCATGCCCCTAGATATTTCCCACAACTAAATAAATGTTTAATTTTGCTCAAGGACTCAGGTGTGCTAATATCTTAAAGACTTTATTTGCATTTTACTCAGCGTCATGATGCTTCTCATCACTGTCCTCACTATACTGCTTTACCTGATACATGCATTGTCGCTTTTGTCCTTACACAGAACGGACTGTCCCCGCTGCACATGTCAGCCCAGGGAGACCACATAGAGTGCGTTAAACTCCTGCTGCAGCACAAGGCGCCTGTTGACGATGTCACACTGGACTACCTCACAGCCCTGCACGTCGCAGCTCATTGTGGTCATTACAGAGTAACCAAGCTTCTGCTAGACAAGAAGGCCAATCCCAATGCTCGAGCACTGGTAGGGATTCAAAGGAAATAACGACTGTGCAGGCACAAAAATAACAATCAACACAGACTCAATAAACACATACAGGAATGTACAGGCATACATCACAGAACGATAGATAACATAGGGTCCTGACAGGTGACAAGTAACTAGTAAGAATCAGGTAAAGGGTCGATAATAAAAAATTTAAAATAAAGAAATTAAGATGAACAATCATTTCCTCCTGCTGATGTAAATACCCTGAAACATAAATTAATAGCCCGGGCTATTATTTGCTTAAATCATTTCACTCAACAGTCTTATATTTGGGACAGGCATCCATATGGGACAGGCTTTTAATTCCTTTCACCCAAAACTGTTGCTCAGCAAAGAAGAGAAATACAGTCAAATGATTTATTTAACTGTTTGAAACCTGAGCAAATTGGATTTATTTATTTTTTTCAAAAACACTGGAAGAATGCAGTGAGAAACAAAAAAAGGAAATGACCCAGAAGTTAGTAAGTTATAGTTCAGTGGGCATTTTTTAAAAAAAAGTCTTCTACATCTACTAATCTCTTTTTTGCGTCTCTCTTGTTTGCCATGCCAGCATTACTGTCTTCTTTGGTGCTCATGGTTTCATTACCAAGCTATGAGTGAGTAGTATGTCCATATTGACAAAAGTTTAAACATTTATATTTGATCTAAGCAGCTAACTAATGTTAACTCCAGCAGGCAGCCAAAAACTCCACAGAACATCTACAAAAATGAACTGCATGGCAACCAGACCAGACTTCTAATTGAGACAGGCCTTTATTTGTCATGAAGTGTCACCACACCTGGCTCATAAAAGGGACTGGGAGTGTAATAAAGACTAGCTTTTATTTGAAGTTTTACAGTAGATACAGTATTTACCTGTTATTTTCTCTTTTGCTCTCTCCACCAGAACGGTTTCACTCCTCTCCACATCGCTTGTAAGAAGAACAGGGTGAAGGTGATGGAACTGCTGGTCAAATACGGAGCCTCTATTCAGGCCATTACTGAGGTGACACACTTTTGGAATGTGTCAGAACAGCACCTGTAAATACAAAACACTTTCCCGAGTGGAACTTCATGTTCATTTTCCTTTCTCTCTCTCTCTCTCTCTCTCTCTTGTTGTCTCTCTTTATTTCTAGTCTGGTCTGACTCCCATCCATGTAGCTGCCTTCATGGGCCACCTCAACATTGTTTTACTTCTGCTACAGAACGGAGCATCTCCTGATGTCCGAAACATTGTGAGTACTGACAAATAGTTTGTTCATCCCTCTATATAAATAACATGACACTTCCATATGAACTGTTTGCGACCTCAGTTCAGTTCAGCAGGGTAACTTCCTCTCATCTTACTTGGTGTATGCAGTGTTTCTCACTACTGTATAAGGTGCTGGGTGTGTGTGTGTGTTTGTGTGTGTGAGAGAGATAGTAATGTAATGTGATTCGGTCATAATGTTTTGTTGGTGTGAGTACCAACAAAACATTGTGACCTCTCTATCTATTTCCAGACAGAGAGGTCTCTTCACCGTTTGAAATCTGGCTCAACATCAGTTTTCTTGCACTGCTTTCAGATGCCTTTCACAAGCTATTTGACCTTTAGAAAATTGAGCAAATTGGTTTGATTTCTTTTATAAACATGGGGAAAAGGCAATGACTGACCTCTATACATATATATATATATATACATATATATGGCAAAAAGTAAACAGTATTTTCAGTAATTTTGCCATTACAGTCACCTTGCAGGTTTTCTCAGAAATCATTGAGCACAGCGTCATAATAATGTGGTGTGTTTGCATATCAGCGTGGTGAGACAGCTCTCCACATGGCAGCACGAGCAGGTCAGATGGAAGTGGTTCGCTGCTTGCTGAGGAACGGAGCGTTGGTGGATGCCATAGCCAGGGTGAGTCAGTCGTCGCATCATCAGAGTCAATCATTTTTTTCTTCTGTTTATCGTAAACAAGCAATATTCCATCCACGCACTGGCATACACATACTAAAAGATCATATCTCCCGCCTCAGCAGTGATTATTGTGTGCCAATCCCTTCTGATGCAGTTGCCTCTACCTGTATCTCTGCCTCTTCATCCATCATTCACAGGAGGACCAGACTCCCCTCCACATATCGTCCCGTTTGGGGAAAACCGACATAGTCCAATTACTGCTGCAGCACATGGCTCATCCAGACGCGGCCACCACCAACGGCTACACTCCCCTCCACATTTCAGCCAGGGAGGGCCAGGTAGAGACTGCTGCCGTGCTGCTGGAGGCCGGAGCCTCACACTCACTGGCCACGAAGGTGAGCAGAAGATAGAACATGATGCACAGAGACAGAAAAATATCAGACAAAAAGATGCTTATATAGCAGGGTTTCCCACACATTCATTTATTTGTGGTGACCTCCACAATTAACCCTTCCATACCTTGACTCACATCAGTTATTTGATCTGCATTCAGATGTCTTTCTATACCATCAAACCTCTGAAACCTGAGAAATTTAGTTTGATTGCTTTTTTAACTGCAAGAAAAGCCCCTGTCAGTTACAACCAGACAAACACTCTCATTCTGTGGGAAACACTGTAACAGGATCACAAATACTCAGTTCACTATTAACAGTTTGGACATGCAGGTTTGAAACAAACTTTTCTCCTTTTCCCTCCACAGAAAGGATTCACTCCATTACATGTAGCAGCTAAATATGGAAGCCTTGATGTAGCAAAACTCCTCCTTCAACGCAAAGCTTTCCCTGATGATGCCGGAAAGGTGAGCCAAAAAAGCAAAAACAACCCAAAACAAAACAGTATTATTTACGCACATCATTTAAGTAGAACATATAGAGACAAGTTGTGAGGATATTCCAGCACAATTGTGTTTCTGAAGAGACTCTTTATAGAGTCGAGCTGCTGTAAGCAAAACCTTAAATAACACAAATATCCGCTATTAAATCAAATGCTTCCTCCCACAGAATGGCCTGACTCCGCTCCATGTGGCAGCTCATTATGACAACCGAGAGGTGGCTCTGCTGCTGCTGGATAAAGGGGCATCGCCTCATGCTACTGCAAAGGTTAGAAGACAGAGGATAAAAGTGCTTCAGACACTCTCACAATATGTCGTGCATTCTAGGTCTTGACCGATGTTGGTTTTTCAGGGCCAATACTGATTGTTAGTAGTTCATGAGAAGATAACCAGTGTTTGGAACCGATATGCATTCACAATAAAAATGTAAATCTTACAATGTTAGATAGATAGTCAATTTTTTGAATTTGGAATATAACAAACTCCAACACAAAACTTTGTTTAAATGCCTTTAGCAAATGTTTAACTAAAACTGAAACTTTCAACATGAATGCATTCTGTCGTTGCAGTTATTTTTTTAACCAAGCAGTACTGCAGTGTACTTTTTGAGAGAGTGTAGCTTATAAGTCTTTGATTTATAAGAGCTGGTAAAAAAAAGAGTTATTCTGTGCTGCACTGAAAAAAAAATCCAGAATGCTTGCTGTTTCAGCCACAATTTATTTTGTGTGTGTTTATATCTTCTTCCCTCTCCAGAATGGCTACACTCCTCTCCACATCGCAGCCAAAAAGAACCAGACGAACATCGCATTAGCGCTGCTGCAGTACGGAGCAGAGACCAACGTCCTGACCAAGCAGGGAGTCAGTCCTCTACACCTGGCAGCCCAGGAGGGACACGCTGAGATGGCCAGCCTGCTGCTGGGAAAAGGAGCTCACGTCAACACAGCCACCAAGGTCACACACAAACGCAGACACATTAAAATACTTCTGTTTTGATATTGATAAGACATTACATCTATCACTAAGGTTCGAGGTTGCACTGTTAGTTTTCACATTTTCACACAACATAAGCATGGAATTGTGTCTTTAATGTTGCAACTATTCAGAAAATGCAACAGGGATGAGTTGCGGGCTTTTCTGCTGTGTCTCACATAACAATAAGTATAAATTACAAGTGTTTAACCTAAATGGTTACGCATGCAGCCACAAAGATACTAAGAAAACTCTGCTACTTATGTTACAGACTGGACTCACGCCTCTGCATCTCGCAGCCCAAGAGGACAGGGTCAGTGCAGCAGAAGTGCTGACCAAACATGATGCCAATTTGGATCAGCAAACTAAGGTAAAAATGTACACATAAACACACACACACACACACACACACATGAATGTACACGCAATCACACTAAAAGGCATAAACAGACAAGTCACTAATCATGTAAGTGGAGACGAGGAGGACGGCAATTTTTAAAATATTTTGTAGTGAAGGACAGAGGACATCATCATGTATATGCTAGCTAATTAACTCAGGTGTATTATGTTGCTTATTTTGTATATATTCACTGCAGCAGGTTGTGTTTACTGGCTGCTTTTTAAATGTGAAGTATCTCCTTACCAGCACGTCACAAAAAGGAGCACATGCTTACACAACATACCTGCCACCTACTGGCTGTATAGAAGCATGGCAATACCTACATCATTCAGAGTGCTTTGTATCTATGAGAGTTTGTTCTTTATACAAAGCTTTCTTCACAAATATGTGAAAGAAAATTTAAAAATAACCTTTTTTTTCTAATTCTCTTTGTGTCATTCCTCATCCTCTATGCTTCAGCTTGGATATACCCCTCTGATAGTAGCCTGTCACTATGGAAATGCCAAGATGGTGAACTTCCTGTTACAGCAAGGTGCCAGCGTTAACGCCAAAACCAAGGTGGGATTCAAATGTCAAAAAGTAAATAAATTAAAATTTCCAGAAAAAAATGATTTGTGGACTGCTGTTTTCTGAATTTTTGCCATTGTCATATTTTGGATTTAAAACCAAGCTTTAAACCATTAAAACAAATTGTCCTTACAGGAAATACTACATATCTGACTCATTAGAGTGTCTGTTAGTGCAACTAAAGCCAAATAAGATTTTTTTAGGCAACCAGAATCTTAACTTTAACTGTTACTTACAGAAAAACTTGAAATAGCGACAGCTACGGCTACACCTATACACTGTGAATCAAGGGTTACACTTTGGTTGAGATACCTAAACAATATTTTGATGTATTAGCAACTTGTCAACATATGTCACCCACCTGTAGCCCAAAATGGACACACCCTTGATTATGCATAACTCTTTAATCTAAAAAACATGTAAACTGGTAAGTTATATGGAAACCCCCCTCGTACATTTCATAAATGTTGAAATGAGCTACAGAAATCAAAAACTTTTTTTGTACCAGGCTTTAAACATGTACTGTATATTTCTGCTGTGGATTTTGGTATGCAATTATGGGGCTGTATGGGTATTGACTCAATCTTGGAGCCAGCCTCAAGTGGCCATTAGAGGAAGTGCAGTTTTTGGCACTTCCGTGAGGTTGCTGACATTTAACAGTTACGATCTTTGTTATTTCAATTTGTGATAAAATTTGATAAAAATAAGTCTTTTGTTCTATAGAATGGATACACACCACTTCACCAAGCAGCACAACAAGGGAACACACACATTATCAATGTGTTGCTACAACATGGTGCCAAGCCCAATTCCACTACAGTGGTGAGAAAAAAAACCTTCTAATCAATAAGCTATGTTTTAGAAAAAAATCAAACAAATAAATGTCACCTGAAAATTGTCTCTGTCTTTCTGTTAGAACGGAAACACTGCACTCTCCATTGCCAGACGTCTGGGTTACATCTCTGTAGTGGACACACTTAAAGTTGTCACTGAGGAGGTCATCACCACCACAACGGTAAGCTTGTGGCACCTTTTAGACTCCAGATCTGGAACCAGCATGTTTTGTCCTAAATTTTCCCAGAAAATAAAATAACTTTTTTTCTATTGGTTTTCTTCTTCCATGCGACTGAACGGGGGAAATACATCAGACGGTCACAGAGAAACACAAGCTCAATGTTCCTGAGACCATGACGGAGATCCTCGATGTGTCTGATGAAGAAGGTGAGTGACTTTAAGTGGAGAAAGCAACAAAAAAATAAAAGAACTGTTTACAGACAGGTACAAAAACTCAAAACTGACCTTGGATAAAATGTGTAAGCTATGTATTGTGGGTGATGTAGTTTTGTAGCTGTGGGTCTTAAAGCTTTATGTTTCATAGCTCTGAGACTGGAAGACGAGCCGTTATCTGAGATGTCTGTGGAGCTAGAAGGTACTGCGAAGTGTCTTCCCAGCTTTGTCAGCTTGGTGTGGACTTTATTTCTGTTCTTGGTACTAATCTCATAACAAGTGGTGAGCAGTAATGCATTTACTTATTGCTAAAACAATGAATTGGAAAATTTCATATTCAGCATTTAACTCCACATCAGTGATCCCCAGAGAGTGTGTCTCTAAAGAGTCTGTGCACTTAATTCGACTGAGTTTTGACGTTGAACCGTTTATATTCCTATTTTTTTTCATAAGCAGACATTCCTTGATTTAAGTTTACAGTGGTAAAAACTAACTGCATGGAATGTGTTGTGGCTGCAGATAAGATCATGACAGTTCTGATAGTTGTGGAGTACTGAGTAATGTCCTGGTTTAGTGATGCTGACATACAAAAATACAGTTTCCACAAGGCTGTCAAGTCTTTGGAACCAGTGATTGGTCTCACAAACATGATTTGCAAGCACTCCTCAGATGCAGATGCAAATGGTTGCAGCATCATGTTTTACAAATGTTTGACACACATTGCAGTTACATTTGAAACTCTTACTCATGTATGTACCATAAGTTTGGTATCGTTTGGGTTTTCCAAATACTCGTGCCAAAATGATACTTTTTAAAAGGTTCCAGTGCCTAAATGGTGCTTGAAGTGATACTTTTTTCAAAGTAAAGTGTAAAATGACGGTTAACAACATGACATTCATTCATTGTCCGTCGCTAGACTATCGCAGGGCCGACACATATAGACAGACAACCTTTCACGCTCACAGTCACACCTAAGGGCAATTTAGAGTCACCAATCAACCTGAGCTGCATGTCTTTGGACTGTGGGAGGAAGCCGGAGACCCCGGAGAGAACCCACGCAGACACGGGGAGAACATGCAAACTCCGCACAGAAGGGCCCCCGCCCACGAACCGAACCCCATTTCAACCCGGGTTGGAACCAGGGTCCCTCTTGCTGTGAGGCAACAGTGCTAACCATGACGCCACCGTGCCGCCCAACATGACAGAATGGCTTTTTTAATTAAAGAAAAGACAAAATTGAACTGGAAACTGAATAAATTACCCCTTAACTTTAAAGTACACTTAGATATAGAAATATGAAGTAATACACAACACTAATAACAAATTCACATAACACATTAACATAGATAATAAAACTGAAACCAACAACAGTTATAAGTAATAATAACAGTAATAATAGCAGCAAAATGCCTTTTGAATTTTGGTCAATTATTGTCTCTAGTCACTCGCTAGTCATGTGAGTCAGCTCACGTTAGCTGTCTGTATAGGCCCAGTGATGCGGAGGGCTGGCCAATATATATTTAGGAAGTAAAACATTTTTGACTTCATTTGCCACTGTGCACCTTTCAGAGGAATGAATGGGGCCCCACCCCCCAACACTGTGACCAGTTCTCTTTATGCATCGATGTCTAGCACACACATTTTGTTGCCCAAACCTGACTGCCAACACCTTCTTACTCATGTGAGGCAACTTACATGATTTATCACCGACCCCCTCTGCGTCAAGACCCGATGCAAAAGGCTGAGTGCTCCTGCCCACATGTCAGAACATCAGTAAGAACGAGAACATGTTGCAGATCCAGAACTCCCTGGCCGGGTGGAAACATTTTAGGTTGCCATAATAATTAATATTTGTTCTACTGAATATCTCAAACAGCACTTCTTTGTCTCCCAGGTGAGGACACTATGACGGGTGACGGAGGAGAGTATTTACGAGCGGAAGATCTCAGAGAGCTGGGAGACGACTCTCTGCCAGGACATTACCTGGACGGCTTCAGCTACATGAGCCACAACCTAGACAGGTCACAAGCAACACCTACACACTCACTTTTAACTAAAAAACTTAATATATAACAGCAAAGGTATGACAAATGGACACGCCATTCATACCTTCAATCGCTGCTGTTGAAATGCTGTCCCTGCTGTGATGCTAACATACAAACAGACAAATACACATGACACTAAGAAAATCCAACCTGCTTTTCCAACAGGCCGGAGCGCACTCCCATTCACCAAAGTTTCCATCAGAGAGACGGAGTTCTAATAGAAGACATGCTTACAAGCCACCAGGTGAGGACAAAACATACATAAAGTGTGTCGTTGTCATTCTGTTGGTTCAGATCTCTAAGAAAACCTGACGTAAGTAGGAGGATGGATAGTGATGCTGCCCATTGAAGAGGAAATCATAGGTTTGAATTCTGTTTGAATTCCGTTGTGTGTTGACTATGATTTAGTATCTAGATATACCATGAGCTGGATGACTGAAATGAGGCATATTTTGAGGGGTGGCTGTGGCTCAGAGGTAGAGTGAGTTATCCACTTTTCAGAATATTGGTGGTTTGATCCCCGGCTCCTCCAGTCAAAATGTCATGGTGTCTTTGAGTAAGATACCGAACCCCAATTTGCTCCAAATGCTGCGCTCTTGGTGTGTGTATGTGTGTGATTGTATAAGCTGAGTAGCAGGTGGCACCGTGTACGATAGCCATGGCCACCAGTGTGTGAATGTGTGTGTGAATTGGTGATTGTGACATGTCGGTAAAGCATTTTGTTTGTTGTTTGTTGATGTTTAAGATATTCTTAGAAGTTGAGAATATTTGACAATATTTTGACTTGAAGTGCTTGTTGATCTGCAGGTGTCGGCATTGTCTAGAGAACATGATAAGGAATCCTTCCGTCTCAGCTGGGGTGCTGAGCACCTCGATAACGTGGTGCTGTCCTCCAGTCTGCTTCATTCTGGGTATACACACATACACGCACACACGGATGCACGCACACACGGATGCACACACACACACACACACACACACACACACACACACACACACACACACACACACTCAAATTCACTCTGTTCCCTGGTGTAGAAGTGACACTAGAGAAGTTCATTTATTTCTTGAAATGGAGACTCCATCTTTCACGTGTTCTTGTTCACTATCAGGAGTGTATGACTCACCACTGAATCATTTTTAATTTCTCCTTACATTGCTTTTCACTCCTTCACATCTGTGTTTTCTTCTCTACTCCACACTTTTATCTTTGCTGTGTCTCTTTCTGTCTCTGGTCAAGTTTTCCTCACTTTTACTTATTCTTTATTCTCTTTTTCTCTTTTTTGTTTATTGTCTCGTTGCATCTTTGTGCACTCTCTTGTGTTTGCTGTCTTTGTGATTGTGTGTCTGTATGTTTGTGTTGTTATATTCTGCTTCTAGCCGTTCCTCTCCGTGCCTAGACCATGACAACAGCAGGTGATACTCTTTACTCTTGATTTCGGCTTCTCTCTCTGTATTTTCTCCCCTTAGTGCCCGTACGCTTTTTCCTCATTCACTATTAAATGATCTCCTCATTCCCATCCTATCAGTGTGCATGATTTCATAATGCATGACTACATCTCCAGGGTTCAGATTTAGTTTGCTAGAGATGTTTCAACCAAGTTTCTTTTTTATCCTTAATGCAGATTAATCTTAAGCATCTGCTGATTTATAGACCTAACAAACTATCTATGTTTTCCGCTTAATAAATATTTTTTTTTTGTGGAGAATAATGTAGCACAGTGGGGCGGTGATTAAAGCTGGATCAGAATTTTACAGTCCTTAAAGAAAAAGGCCAGTATAACTTTATGTTTTATTATTGTCAGCAAATCCCTAGAGAGAGAGGTTGGGTAGTACTGTGGTTATACTTCTCTCAATATCCTTTGACTTCTCTACCCTGGCTGTGGGGCTGGGTTTTATTTAAAGAAGTATGATAACAGTAGTGTTGTACCCGACTCAGAATTGTACCAGTGGAATCAGATTTGAATTTTCAATATGAATATTCAATACGTTTTTTTTTTGTATTCCCATACAAAAGTTTACAGTCTGAATGTGCTCTGTGGAACGTTCAGTGTGACAGCAACATCCATGTCATATAGTTAATAGGCTAATGGTGCTTATAATGAATCAAAAATGTCCAACAACATCTTTTGCCAACACGAGGTATCAAACAAAAGCCAGAAACGGTATTGTATTAACTTGCTGTGAGCTGTATATTCATCACTTCTTCACCTCACGGTGCCGCCTCTGTTTCCTCTGTGCTGCTGCAGCTGCAAAGAGTAGCATGAAAGTCAAGGGCACTTACTCTGCAGCAAAGTCTGGTGACCAAAAAGTCCCTAGAAGCACACTGCACAGAAAAAAATGACTTGAAGCAATCTCAGTCAACAGAGGGTCTTCAACTGATGATATGAGTTGCTGACCTTCAAGGGGCAGCCCTAGATACCAGTACCAATACCTTTATCCTTAAAGCGATACTGATACCATTAGAGTACTTCATTTGATACATTGTCCTACTTCCTTTGATACCCATCATGCAAGTTGAAGCAATCCGTTGAGTTTAATGTCACCAAACGCCACAGATGTATAGTATAGTATATACTTTTTGTGGTTCTCTGCATGCTGATCTGGCAACTCCTTTAGTCACCACACCTAAGACTGTGAGGGTTGTAGCTGCTGCAGTAGATGGCCAATCCCAGATAGCATTCAATCGAAGAACACAAATAGTGATAGACTGAGAGCAAGCCCGTACAAATCGTTTTTTTTATTTTTTAGATCTGGGTACAAAAAGGATCAAATGCAGTTAGTTAGTTTTACTGGAGAGGTTTAGATACTACTTGGAACTGGATTATTTAGGCCAATACCTAAAAGGTATCAAGTACTGAAAGTCAGCCCTACCTGCCTGTGGCACAAAACTCCAAGCCCCATAGCCCCTGCTCAAGACAAAAATCTTTTAAAACGGTTCACAAATAAAAAATATATCTCATTAATTTCTGTAAGCATGAAATGTTACTCAACCAGGAGTAGTACTGGTCTTTTTTTTTAAATTTTATGTTCTTTATGTAAGCACTGTAAGCTGTACTGTAAGCATTAACTTGTACTACATCTCAAATATTTGGTACCTATTTGCGGCGTGACATATAAGATTATCCAGAAGTAATCTTGATCAATGCCCTCCTCTTTGCTTGCCTGGTTTGCAAATTCAGCTTTGAATGGAATGAAACTGGAAAAAGAGGAGGCTAGAATTAAATATTATCTGCTGAGATATGCTTGTTTATCCGTACTGGATGATGTCATGAAAATTGTTCCTTCTTACTGTAATGTCAGTTGCTTTGTCTGCATGAAGGCTCATTGTCAACAGACCTAACATCTGTGGCAAAAGTATTGCACTAATGAAGAAACAATATAAAAAAAAAAAACTTAATTCATTTTTACTGGACCTGTTTCTTTAGCTTCCTGGTCAGCTTCATGGTAGATGCCAGGGGTGGGGCCATGCGTGGTTGCCGTCACAATGGCTTACGAATCATCGTGCCACCAAGAAAGTGCTCTGCACCCACAAGGGTGACATGTAGGCTTGTGAAGAGACATCGCCTGGCCTCTATGCCCCCTATGGTGGAGGGTGAGGGGCTAGCTGGTCGCATCATTGAAGTAGGACCCACTGGAGCTCAGTTTCTGGGGTAAGTGCGTGTTTTAATGTGTGTGTGTGTGCGTATATGTGTATCTGTATGTGTGTGTGTGTGTATTATACATGTGTTTGAGTCTGTATGTATTATACGTGTGTTTGAGTCTGTATGTCTGGATATGCTCGTGTGAGTGTGTTTACACTGTTGTGGGGTGTGTTCATATTCTCTTCTTCATTCCCCCTCTGTGCTGCGCATGGATCAGTAAGCTCCACCTTCCCACAGCTCCGCCCCCTCTAAATGAGGGTGAGAGCCTGGTCAGTCGCATCCTGCAGCTGGGTCCTCCAGGAACCAAGTTCCTCGGGTAGGACTATGGTTGGGGGACACCCTACCATCCTGGAATTGGTCACCCATATTTTTCCACCATGTCCACCTGAGAATATTTTTTTTGAGTTCTCCATGTTATTACTTTAAAAGTATCTATTTTTGTTTGTTTTTTATTTTTGTTTTTTACCTCCTTCGTTTCTTGGTAAAAGTGTAAGCCTTTGTCTGAAACCACCCAACCTGTTGCCTTGTGTTGTTGCCTTATCCCTGTCCCCAGTCTATAGTACCAGTCCTCAGGCTTGTTCCTCCTTGGATTCTACTCTTGATGTGGAATGTATTTTTTCTTTGTGTTTAAGGGTTCTGTATGTGACATTCAGAGCATTAATAACAGCTGATCTAAGCTTGTCTGTAGTTTGTTGCGGTAAACAGGTCCGGTGTGCATGTTATTGCATGTCTGTATTCCACTGGATAGCTCATCGCTGACGCATTGCTTTGTGCTAGTACGGCGGTTACTGCTGATATCGGGACCGCTGAGGGGCAGAATCGTAGTGGCCACCTTCTGGTTCCCCCCTAATTAACATTATTAGCTTACTACCTTGTTGCCATTGTTTAGCACCAGTTGAGTTAACACTATGAATGTGTAACAAGACGTGGAAAGAGTGCTGGAGGCAGAAGTTCATTCCTATGAAAGTGGTTCAGTGGCATGAAGCCAAAAAAGCCTAATTTCTGCAGTATGAAATTACCCGAAAATTTCACATTATGCGACCCAAAGCATAAGCACACTAGAAATTTTGGGGTGAGTAAGCAGCTAACTTCCAGCTCAGTGCTTTGCTAACTTGTATGAGGTTAAAATGATTTAATTGTGCGGCTCTTCCAGACTTTTGAAACTTTATTGCATCAAATGGATCAAATCTACTGTATTTTGTGCGGCTGTTTGCATTTTTGATGCAAAGAGCGTGTCTTTCAAAATGTAATTCTGTGGGGGAAAGTCTTGGTGGACCCAATGGCATCATGTGACGGACTTTGACGTTATAATTCCACATTTTTCCACGATGTAAAATCAGCTTCAAAGCATAACGCTGTTTCTGGGGGCTCAGCTAGCACCATTAAGCTCAGCCACCTTCATGTTGAGAGCTCTGAATTTTGCATAGAGCCCCATTATATTTTTCAAATGACATTTTTTCTGAATAGGTTTGTTTTACTAGGCATGAAATGCACCTGATGTTTTTAAATGCAAATTTGAATCTTGGGTTCTTTTTTGTTTTGTTTTGTTTGTTTCTTTTTTTTTTCATAAATCAACTCAAGCATCATATAATCTCTGATAGAGCCAGTCCTACCAAACTGTCACAACAAACTTACGTTGAAGTCCATTTTGTGTTTGACTTAACCCTTTTTCCCCTTTTCAGACCTGTGATTGTAGAGATTCCCCATTTTGCAGCCCTGCGGGGAACAGAGAGAGAGCTAGTGATCTTGAGGAGTGAGACGGGGGAAAGCTGGAGGGAACATCACTGTGACTTCACTGAAGAAGAACTGAACCAGATACTCAACGGCATGGATGAAAGTAAGGGATCATAGCTACGCAGCGCGGCTAACCAAGGGTTGTTGTTATAGCATCATCTACCTCACACAGGCTCCACCCTCTACTGGACTTGATAGACAACACTCTCCTCCAATCATGAGCACTCATTTGCCCACTGAAATGTTACATAAATATAGCAGGCCAGTCAGTGGGCCTATCAGGACGTGCCCATCCACAGAATATGAGGCATTACATAATTCTGTCAGCCGTTCTGTTCTCTTTAGCAATGTCAATTTTCTCTTTGAAAAGGGTTGGGTGTGTGTTAATGTGATACACCAACATGCTTCCGCGTCCTTTATGACTTGGTAAATAATATGTGCAGAGTGTCTATTGCTGGTCTTTTGACCCTTTCAAGGTTAGGCCATGGCGCCACTCAGTTTGGTTCCATACCACCTGAGCTAGCTGAGCCCCCATCCTTCTTCACTGTGGTCACCTAGGTATGAAGAAGTTGGTGGGCTGCTGCTTGCTGGATTGATTTCTCAGTGGCTGCACCCACTCTGCCCATAGAGTCCAGTAGAGGGCTCCGCCTGTGTGAAATAGAACAAAGGTTGGGGTATTGTAACCCTATTTCTCTTAGCACAGGCGGAGCCCTCTAACAAGGGGTCCTGTCAATCCTACACTGCTTGCTAAAGAGGTTGTAGGATGGCAGACATTATTGTGTACCACCTTATATACTACATTGGCCAGCTACATTCATGCAAAATACAGTGGGTGAATGCAAGCTTGTGACTGGACAATTGTATTACCCATAGAGTTCAGTTAAAGGGCTGCGCCTTTGCCAATAGAACTAGGGTTACAATGTTGTAACCACTGATATCGCATATCGCAGAATTTTGTGATGCACACAATACATGAAAATGCAACAGCACAGAAATTTTTAGCCACGATATGATCACATGAAGCCATAACAGTAGAGCAGGGAAGTAGTATTTAGATTACACTGCTGGGATAATAATGGGAAGGAGAACTTCACACACACTGCTCATTTGGGTATTTATAGAAAATATTTCTGGTCTTTACAGAACTCGATTCCCCCGAGGAGCTAGAAAAGAAAAGAATATGCCGCATCATCACCCGAGACTTCCCACAGTATTTTGCTGTGGTGTCACGGATAAAGCAGGACAGTCATTTGATTGGACCAGAGGGTGGGGTCCTCAGTAGCACTCTTGTGCCCCAGGTCCAGGCTGTCTTCCCTGAAGGAGCCCTCACCAAGAAGATCAGAGTTGGGCTACAGGTACATACAGAGCATTTCTTGGCCAGACCCAAATCAAAAGTTAATAAAGTTATATTGAAACTTTTTGTACCTTGTCCCAGGCTCAGCCCATTGATGTCGAGTTGGTGAGAAAGATTCTTGGTAACAAAGCCACATTCAGCGCAATTGTCACATTGGAGCCAAGAAGGAGGAAGTTCCACAAGCCAATCACCATGACGATCCCTATACCCAAGAGCTCCAATAGTGACGCATCAAGCGGAGTGTACAGTGGAGAGACCCCCACCTTGCGTTTACTTTGCAGCATTACGGGTAAATATGGGTAATCATAATCATCATCAGTATCAGCAAGCCATTAAAAGTTGACACATTATCAGCCACCACTAGCTGTTTTTGGTAGTGTAGGATAATCAAAATAAATACTCACACTGTAAAGTCTTTCAATGCAATGTTACACGTATTTAGGATTTTTGCTTTTTCCATCAATGGATGAGGAATCCTGCCATGATTTTTCATTCCCTTAAATACAAAAAAAATGTGAATAACTATGACAGGTTGGATAACAGATCATGGGTATCTGTTTCAGGTGGAACCACTCCTGCCCAATGGGAGGATATCACCGGATCCACACCACTCACATTTGTTAACCAGTGTGTGTCTTTTACTACAAACGTGTCAGCGAGGTAAATTCTTCCTAACTTTTTAGATGTGGAGTCAATTTTCCTCTACATAGAAGATAACATGTTGATCTAATATACCCATTTTCTTTAGGAAAGTGTTTGACTAAATGTGTTGTTCTTATTCCTAGGTTCTGGCTGATAGACTGCAGACAGATCCAGGAGTCTGTTAGTTTTGGCTCTCAGCTATACAGAGAGATCATCTGTGTCCCATACATGGCCAAATTTGTCATTTTTGCAAAGACGTTGGACCCCATTGAGGCCCGCCTGCGCTGTTTCTGCATGACAGATGACAAGATGGACAAGACCCTAGAGCAGCAAGAGAACTTCACTGAAGTTGCCCGTAGCCGAGATGTTGAGGTGAGATGTGAGGACGTGGAATTAAAAAAAGAAGACAGAAAAGTGTTAAAAAGGGTTTATTTAAAAGGGGTGAGATAAAATCTGAAAAGAAAATACTGAATTAGTTTTTATTATGACAATTCATGTCCTTCAAAAACAATCTTGCATTGTTTTCCAAGATTTGAGGATCTGAATGGTTTGTTTGAATCATGACAATAGCTTTCATATCGAAACACAGGTGTTGGAGGGAAAACCCATATTTGCTGACTGCTTTGGAAATCTGGTGCCTCTTACCAAGAGTGGACAGCACCATGTGTTCAGCTTCTATGCCTTCAAAGAGAACAGACTGGCCCTCTTCATCAAAGTATAACTACACTTTTTTTTTTTTTTTTTTTAAAAAGTCTTAAATTTCTTCTTATTCACTCAGAAATTCAGATATGTATATGAAAATATATGTACTTAATGGACTGAATTGTTGTTTAATTCATGTACAGATTCGAGACACAGCACAGGAGCCGTGTGGTCGCTTGTCCTTCACCAAGGAACCGCGCACATATCGTACTCTTAACCACAATGCTATCTGCAACCTTAACATCACTCTCCCAACATACACAAAGGTTAGTCTGAAGACATCTCAGTTTTTTTTTTTGTTTTTTTTTTACAATAGTACATTATTTTAGGTTGCAGTAAATGCATTGTTTGCTTTGTCTTTGTTTAATTCTTCTCTTTAGGAGTCTGATTCAGACCAAGATGCAGATGATGAGGTGAATTAAATTTACTTGATACAGCACTACAACAAAGACAGAACAATATCATAATAAGGTTGCAGCTAACTCTGCTTTTTTAAATCTTTTTTTTTGCAGAGTGAGAGGAGTGACAAGAAATGTAAGCAGAACTCTTTTGTGTTTCATGTTCGAGTGTTATTTTATTTTAGAAGTTTGCAATGTATTTACATAACTCTTTTAGAAATAGATTAACACATTTGATATATTTTACAATCTATTTTTCAACTGTTGGTGTTTGTATCGGGGGTTCGAGTATATAACTTTAATCTAAATATATTCTATATATATTTTTACAGGATAACAGTCTAAATTGTAGTCTCACCACGATTAACATGAGATTACCAGTCATATGGTTGTAAACTTAGTTTAGAAATAAGAACATTTGAATGAGCTTAGAGATGCACTGATTGATATATTGTATGCTACTTTCCATTTGGATTAACCCTGCTCTCTTACTTTGCTCTACTAACACTGTGTGTAGTGTTTGTTACTAGCAGCTATGCTATGGCTGATGTACTCTGCATTTCCCTCACTCCAAACCCAACCGGCTTTCTTTCACCCATGTCATTTGTCTTTTCTGTTTGAATTATTTTTTTGATTACACTTATACTACGGTCAAAATAACACTTTTTTTAAAAATCCATTCAAAAATGGATTTCCAAGGTTTGTGCTCTAATTTCATTTTTCTTGAAAATAATTGTGTTGTATAAAAAGTATTCATTTTGACCGATTCGTTTTTTCACATCACATTCCTTAACATTTTTAGCAGTGGCATGCTGAAAAAACTGTTGTTGTGTACAGAAATAATTGGCAATAATTGGCAATTCCATTGCTGTTTTACTGTCATCACTCTTTTTGTCTGTATTTGGCCATTCACCTCTTTTGTCACTTTCACTGTTGCTACTTTCATTTACCAGATTTTACTGAGTTGCTTTCAATTAATACATTGAGTTGCACTTTAAATATAATCCCTATTTAATTTTTCACATAATTTACATGCGTTATTTTATGTCACTACTTCGTATCTGTATGTGAAGTAATAGTGCTATAAGGTCACAAAAAAGTAAATTACTTTAAAACATCCTTTACAAATTTTAAACTGTAATAATATTTGATAAAATGTAAAAAGGCATACCTCTTGAAAAAAAATTTGTAATCGTAATTTTTATGAATCAAATATTTTGCTAAAATACTGTGCCATTTTCAAACTATAAAGAATATATTCAGTACTTTACATTGCTTACAAATACTAATTGCTCATTAATACTAATTATTGTAAAACTTTAAAACAAACTAAAAAGTACAGTAACAAAGACTTGATTACTTGACAATAATTACTTAATAGATAATCTTACTACAAACCCCATTATGTTGTGTATTCTAAGTTAAGTATGTTTTCTATGTTTTAAAACATTAATTTTTAGGCAGACATGACCCTTCATGTCAGCAACAATCTTGAGAAGTTTTGTTTGTTACCTTTCCTTCCTGTCCTTTTGTTCCATATATAAATTACTCTGTTCCCTTTGACTCTTTTCTGTATATTTTGCGTTACCTCTCAGAACACGTAGTCAAACAAATTAAATATTATTCTTGTCCATATACCTACCAGTTTTGTTACTTCTTTTGGCTTTGCTTATGCTGTTGCTGCTCTTCTCCCCTCCAACCTCTTCTGGATCACTTTATCATCTTCTTTTTGGTCTTCAATTCAAGACCTCTTTATCCTCTGCCCTGTCACTCTTCTCTTGACTCTTTGAAATGAAGATGGATTTTTGATGGCATTGTCTTGATCACAGTTTTCTGATGTCTCTCTCCCCCACTTCATTTGTCCCATATGTTCTTTACCCTTTTTGGTTACAAAACTTTTTTTTATTGAAGATGATGAGTCTGAATCAACTGAGACATTCTCCCTGAGAACTAACCAACCTCTTGACCCTGCAACCCTTGCAAGTCCGGACCTTCTCTCAGACATGTCGGATGTCAAAATGTCTGCTACTTTAACTGCAGAGCAAATGGAGCACTTGATATATGAGGAGAGAGCTGGAGCTAGAGGGCTGGAGGAAAAGGTTGGAGGAATTCAAAGAGGTGGCATATATGATGACACTAAAAGAGAGAAATGGGATTCACTCTGTGAGACAAAGACTGTTGAGATGAAGTACCCCTCTGTCGAAGAGCCAGTCTTACAGGAGATTTGCATTGAAGGAAGGACTTCAAGAAAATCGGCCCCTGAAGTCAGAGACATGACAGGCATTGTTTCACACCTCAGCATTGACATGGACGAATACCTGGAAAAGAGACCGGTGGTGACATGCAGTCCTCTCGAAGACCTTGTCCAAGATAGATTTGAACAGGTTATTGTAAAGCGTGATGGCAAACGCCGCCCCCCAGATATCAAGAAACCTATTAGGAAAAAACTCAGAGACAGAGAGCGTTCTGGATGTAGCAGCTCTGAGGGTGAGCTGGAAAGGATGAGCTCAGAGGAGTCATTAGATGGTGACATTGTTCTTAAGGAGACTGCCCTTGTACCTGCCACATTTATGGATCCTCCAGCCTCTCCTTTAGTGGTGGAGACACCTATAGGATCTATAAAAGACAAAGTTAAAGCTTTACAGAATAAAGTAGAAGAGGAGGAGGTTCAGAAACATACACAGGAAGTAATTCCTCAGGCAAAATCTTCTATCATCGCAAAGAAGAATGAGGCAGAAATGCCAGAACTTCCCAGAGTTCCCAAGTCCCCTAAATCCCCCAGATCTCAGACAGAAAGACTAGATGAGACTATGTCTGTTAAAGAACTGTTGAAAGCATTTCAGACTGGACAGGACCCCTCAAAGAGTAAAGCTGGCCTTTTTGAGCACAAAGCAGTGGCTTCGTCTTTTTTTTCAACAATGATAACTGAATCAGGAGATTCTGATCACTTAACGAGGACAGAACAAAGTCCTATGCGGGAGCCAAAATTAAAAGCTCAGGGCCTCACAATTTTCTATCAAGAGACTGATGACAAGAAATGTGACAAAACAGAGGATCAACCTGTGCACTTAATCAGTGATGACTCTGAGGAATCACGGTTAATTTCACATAGCTCTTCTTTTGGAAAGACAGTAACATTTGCTGATACAGTTCAATGTGTGAACCGAAGTGTTAGCCCACAGAAAGAGGCACCAGAGTTGTCAGAAAAGGAGACTATGTCTGTGAAGGAGCTGATGAAAACATTCCAGACTGGGCATGATGGCTCAAAAACTAAAGCAGGGCTTTTTGAACAAAAAGGTGTGGCTCCTTGCATCTCAGCATTGACATCTGAATCAAGAGATTCTGAAGAGACAAAGACGACTGAACAAAGTCCTATGCAGGAGCCGAAATCACAAATCCAAACTCAGGACCTCACAATAGTACATCCAAAGAGTGATGTCAAGAAATGTGACAAAAGTGACCTAGAGGATCAACCCATAACCTTAAGCAGAGATAACTCAGAGGAGTCTCTATTAATTTCAGATAGTACTTATTTTGGAAAGACAGTAACATTTGATGATAAATTTCATTGTGACGATGGAAACCCACAAAGAGAGGCACCAGAGTTGTCAGAAAAGGAGACTATGTCTGTGAAGGAGCTGATGAAAACATTCCAGACTGGGCATGATGGCTCAAAAACTAAAGCAGGGCTTTTTGAACAAAAAGGTGTGGCTCCTTGCATCTCAGCATTGACATCTGAATCAAGAGATTCTGAAGAGACAAAGACGACTGAACAAAGTCCTTTGCAGGAGCTGAAATCACGAATCCAAACTCAGGACCTCACAATAGTACATCAACAGAGTGATGTCAAGAAATGTGACAAAAGCAACCTAGAGGATCAACCCATGAGCTTAAGCAGAGACAACTTAGAGGAATCCCTATTAATTTCAGATAGTGCTTATTTTGGAAGGACAGTAACATTTGCTGATACAGTTCAATGTGACGATGGAAGCGTTTCTCTTCAGAGAGAGGCACCAGAGTCGCCAGAGAAGGAGACTATGTCTGTGAAGGAGCTGATGAAAGCATTTCAGACTGGGCAAGATCCCTCAAAAGCTGGGCTTTATGAGCCCAAAGTTGTGGCTTCTTTCCCTTCAACAGTGATATCTGAATCTGGAGACTCTGTAGATATACAGAGGATTGAACAAAGTCCTACTCAAGAGCCAAAATCCCAAACCCAAACTCAAAGCCTCAAGATTTTCCATCAACAGAGTGATGTTAAGAAGTATGATGATCGACCAACAAGCTTAGCCAGAGATGACTCTGAGGAATCACAGTTCGTTTTAGATAGTGCTTACTTTGAAAAGACAGTACAATTTGCTGATACAGTCCAATGTGATGATGGTAGCATTAGCCCACAGAGAGAGGCATTGAAGTTTTCAGAGCAAGAAACTACATCTGTTAAGGAGCTGATGAAAGCATTCCAGACCGGGCAGGAACCTTTGAAAAGTAAAACTGGGCTGGGTGAACACAAAGCCATTGCCTCTTCTTGTGTCTCAGCTCTCATATCTGAATCTGTAGGCAGATTTGTAGAAGAAAACCAAACAACTGAACACAGTCCAGCACAGGATCCAAAATCACAAACCCAAATTCAGAGTCTCACAGATATCCATTCCCAAAGTGAAGATAACAGATTTGGAACATTAGATTTAGAGGCTGAAACAGTACGCTCAAAGAGAGATAACTCTGAGGAATTTCAGTTGGTTTCAGATATGGCTCACTTTGGAGAGACAGTAGAAATTGATGATACAATTCAGTTTGATGAAGGAAGGGTTGGCCCTCTACGAGAAGAGCCAGAGTTGAAGAGCCATGGCAGGATGGAGTTGGAAGAGCGAGTCACAAGCACTAGGAAGAGTTTATCTGAAGACATACAGATCAGCCCTGATCGTAGACCTTCTGAGGACTTTAGTGCTGATATAAAAGCTGAGCTGGAAGAAAGTCCTGAGTACCAGATTTTTAAGCAGACATCGCCTGCTGAAGATGTAAGCGACCAGCCTGAGGTACCTGAGGAGGAAGTCTTGACTGATTCTGATACAAATCCAGCATCCATCTCCAGTCCCACTTTGAAAAGTCATTTTGGGGAAGGTGTTTCCTTTATTGAGAATCAAATGGAAGATGATGATCTAAGTCCTGAGAGTCCTAAGCATGAAGGTATGGCTGAATCCTTAAACAGTAGTGTTGATATAAGGCCCTCAGGGTCCAGCTCTGGGGAGAGTGAGAATTATGAAGGACTTACAAAGACAGATCAAATGACCAATAAAACACTGACTTTTTCTATGATGAGAGAAGAGGCATACATTATACCTTCACAGGAGGAGAGATTTCATGAAATAAGCAAAGATAACACAGCAATCGATCATGGAAGCAAAATATCCTTTACACAAAGTGACACTGAAGTAACAGAGTTAAAAATCAAGGAGCCACAACTTCAAGAAGTCCACATTGCGAGGAACACATCATATCAGGCATTCACTGCAGTGAAAGATATGTCAGGGTTGTTGTCCTTAATGAACAGTGACTTGGATCAGTATCTTGAAACTAGGCCTGTGGCACGTCAGCCACCAGAAGAGAATATTGTACAGGAGAAATTTGAGCAGATTATTTTAACGAAGGACAAAGATAAAGAAGTTCTTGCATTTGTCACCAATGAAACAGAAGGAGCGACGGTTGGTGGCATAACACGAGAAATGGATTATGCAACAATGGAAGAACATCCTGTTACATGGGGAGGTGAAGAAGTGGACAAGCCAAAGATTACATTTAGAGAAGCCAAAGAAGTAAAAGATGAGTCAGGAATGTTGTCTATCATGAACAGTGAGTTGGATCAGTATTCGGAGGGTTTGCCTGTGGAAAGGCGACCAATAGAAGATGATAATATGCTGGAGAAATTTAAACATTTGACATCTTTCAGTAATGAAAATAAAGGAGTGACAGTGGATGGTACAGTACAAGAGACAGATTGTACCACAATGAAACATACGGTCACAAGGAGAGGTGAGGAAATGATGAGGGAATTTAAAGACACCAAAGCAACCTTGATTGAAGAACTCCCAATGAAGGAAGATTGGATTGAGATAAAGGATTCATATCAACAGTCTACAAAAGTAAAGGAGATGTCAGGCATGCTATCACTGCTTAACAGTGACTTAGACAAGTACCTTGAGGACAAGCCATTGAAATGTGGGCCTCCAGAAGAGGACTTAATCCAGGAGAAATTTGAACAAGTTATTATCACCAAAATCCAAAAGCCCTCTAGTGAGGAGCAAACAATTACAATACAAGAAAAAATGCAAACAGTAGCTAGTACTGATGTGGAGGATAATGTAAGCAGAGAGACACATGAACTTAGACCAAGTTCTGTACTTGAGACACCATTCGAAGAAGTTTACATCAAGAGACAGACTCAGCAACAACAGTATGCAACTGAAAGGGATGGGTCAGGCATGTTGTCACTTCTTAGTAGTGACTTGGATCAGTATCTCAAAGAAAAGCCAGTGGCAATACATGGCCACCCAGAGGACAAGGATCTAGTCCATGAAAGCTACAAACAAGTTATACTGACAGCCAGTGATTCAGAGGATAAGATAGAAGAAGAGGCAAATGAAAACATGCAGACCAACATTGTGGGAGACAGAAAATTGTCATCAAATTCTGTGCTGGAGACACCATTCAATGAAGTTTGCATTGAGAGAAAGACACAAAGACAACAGTCTGCAACTGAGAGGAATATTTCAGGCATGTTGTCGCTGCTCAGTAGTGATATGGATCAATATCTCAAGGAAAAGCCAGTGGCTACGCATGGTCACCCAGAAGAAGAGGATCTAGTCCATGAAAACTTCAAAGAAGTTATATTAACAAGTAGTAATTCAGAGAATAAATTAGATGAAGAGGCAAATGAACACATGCAGACTGACATAGTCAGAGACAGAGAATTGTCATCAAGTTCTGAACTGGAGACACCATTTAAAGAGGTTTGCATTGAGAGAAAGACACAGCAACAACGGTCTGTAATTGAGAGGGATATGTCAGGCATGTTATCACTGCTCAGTAGTGACTTGGATCAATATTTAAAGGAAAAGTCAGTGGGGATACAGCACCACCCAGAAGAAGAGGTAGTTCATGAAAGCTTCAAAGAAATTAAACTAACGAAAGACACTAAAAGAGAAACTCTTACATTTTCCCCTGAACATAAGATGGTGTCCCCAGATGATACAAGTGTAGCATTTGTGGACATCAATAAAATGGGAGCTTTGGAGAGTGGGTGGCAGACATATTCCTATGAAGACAAAGGTCCAGAGAGTTTCTCATCTGAAGCAGATGAGGCTAAAACCTCACCATGTGCAGTGTCACATTTTAATGACTCTACTGAAGGAGTGGTGGGCATTACAAAGTCATCTGTTACAGTGAATGAATTTAGCAACAATTCAATTCTCACAACAAAGGGGATTTTGCAACCATCAAGCATTTCTGACACAGCACGACCGGCCAGTTTGGATAACCTAACCACTGTTGATATTGGTGACCCAGCAAAAGAGCCATGCCATCAAGACTCACTAGAGGCAAGTCCCGTGATGGATGACAGATCTTCAAATAAATCCCCTGACTCAATTGAGCCAAGCCCTATCAGAGAATCTCCTACGCCAGACTCTCTTGAGGGAAGTCCCACTCATTCAAAGGACACAGAACTCAAGTTTCCAGTCAAGACAGCTGTGTGCGAGGATTATGCCTCCCAGCTAAAAGCATGTTATGCTCATGACGAAACCATTTATAGGGATGAAAGTGAGCATGGAGACAACCATGATATCAAAATGGAAAGTGAAATGAAGGAGGACACCAAAATATGTGACAGTGAGAATACCCACATGTTCATGAGGCAAGACTCTCTCGATGCAGATGATAGTGAGGATGAAGCCAACAATAAACAATTCACCCCAGAAGAGGAGATGTTTAAAATGGCTGCAAAGATCAAGACGTTTGAGGAGATGGAACAAGAGGCTAAAATGAGGAAAGATAAATCAGATGATCTCAGAGATGATGAGTTGGATCTAAATACACGATCTTATTCACAAGAGGAAATTTCAGAAAAATGCGTGATAGAAAGCACTCACACACTAAGTGAGGCAACAGACATTACTTTGAGCATTAAGGAAAATGTGGAAATTCAGTCACATCTAAAAACAGTTGACAGTTCATTGTGTTCAGAAAGTGAGGAGACTGTGGCAACGTTAACAGAAAGAGAAGCTGAAATACTCAAAGATAATGACACTTCACAAGGTGAGCAGTGTTCAGTCACTGACACAAATTTCTCCAGTGGAATGACAGATGAGCACCATTCAGATGATGACAAAGAAGTTCAGTCACCACTGACAGATGGATCAGGTTCCGTTAGCAAACCTCAGGCTATAGTGTGTACTGAAGAGTTAGAATATGTTATTCCAAGGTGTGAGGGTGAAAATGATGTAGTCCTCATTGCTCAGCTTGAGGCCGGGGAACAGATGACTCTTTGCCCTGCAGAGGATAGAGAAACACCTAGAAAAACATCTGTTCGTACACCAGGTGATGAGAGATCCCCTGATCCATTTCAGTTTCAAGAGGGGAAGCTTTTTGAAATGACCAGAGGGGGAGCTATTGATATGACAAGAAGAAGCTTTGATGAAGGGGAAGGATATGCATTTTTTCATATAGGGGAACATCCAGTTGATGAAGTTGTGCCAGAGGATGCTGGGGAATGTCAAACAGAGTCTTTAAGGAATAGTGATTCTGTTACAGATACAACCGTTCAGGATATCCCAAAATCACCTGCGACTGAGGGTGCCTATGACACAGCTCCCACTCCCAAACCCAGAACTCTCATTAACTCCTCAAGTGACAAGTCAGAGAGTGAAAAGTCACTTTCCGAAGTTGATCTTGGAAGCTCTGTAGAGGTTCAGCTTGGTTCTCCCATTGCTTTGCAAAGACTAACCAACATTAAAAGTGAGGTTGGAAACCTTGAAAGCCTTGGTCTGGGCTATCTAGACTCTACCATAGCTGACCTTCAATCAGACACATCCACACTTTCCCATTCAGTGTACTCAGAGCAGAGCCATGATTCCTCAGACTCTTCTCCTGATGATGATGAGGAGGAGGAAGATGAAGAAGACCAGTGCTCTGTTATAGAGATGACATTTCCAGCTGGACAAGCTGGCACCACAGCATATCATCAGGATTCACCCCCACCTTTCAAAATAACTACGAAGGACTCACAGAAATCAGTGCATGAAAGAAAGACAGAAAAAAGCTCAACTTTGGATCGTAGGACTAGATCTGAGGCTGATAGCAATACAAGTAAAGCTTCTAATAAAGACAGGAGGAGTTACTCTGACAGTAGTCAACCTACTGATAAATCCAACCTCTCCCCCTCCAAACTTTCTGTCATGACGCAACAGAAAGCTCCAGCTCAAACAATCTCCCTGTCCACTCACCAAAGCAAAGAAATCCAATTGTCTAAGACAACCGAAACATCTGTCAGGTCTTCTTTGGATGCCGATGATATAAGCAGTGGTAGTCACAGGAGTCCAGATTCTGTTATCTTTACATATGACATCCCAGCCACACACAGTTCTGAATCTGATGGAACCCCGTTACCAGGTGTGCAACCATCCTCTGAGAGAGAGGATGTATTTGAAATCAGGCCTGCCTGGGATGACACAGTGGAAACTCAGATGCAGAGAATCATCGATGAGCCAACTCCAGAATGTACGGCAGGTACGGCCAGACCTACTTGAGCTTTGCTTTCCTCTCTTCTCTTCTCCTTGGCAGCAAGACCCCTTCCCTCTTTCTGAGAACCTGATGTCACCATTAGTCATTTTGTGTTGGTTTCATGTCTTTGTCTTGTCCCATCATACATTGTTTTCATGTTTGGTGTGTGTGTGCGTGTGTGTGTGTGTGTGTGTGTGTGTGTGTGTGTGTGTGTGTAATGAGGTGTTTTGCAAGTTGGTAAGTTCCTTTTCCATCTGTGTTTATGTACTTTATATGCAATCTCAAGATTGAATTGCTATGTTGTTAAAGTAGTGGCTTTAACAATTGTAATGCAGACTTCTACTTTTCTATGAGCATTTGCATTACTAATAAAGCTTTACTAATATAAGCATATATTGCCTAATCAGCACATGAACGTCATTTCTTACACTAATGAGTAAAAACACAATGTGCTTGTTGTGACCAAATTATCACAGTCTTTTGACAAGACAACTTCTCTGCATAGTGATGAATCCAACATTCATGTTATCATCCATCTCAACATCATAGATCCACATTTAATTTCAAAGTATTTCAGCCCATAACATAGAATCCTGACAAAATGACATTTCATATCTACAATTACAAAGTATATATTACATGACTGGTATCTGATATGTAAAAAAACACTTTGCTTAGAGATATAAGTAATGGTACAACTTGAACTGTTGACAATGATATTGAAATTTAATGTTTGGCTCTGGTGACATTTTTAGTGGATTGGCAGGATGATGCTGACAGGAAAGAGGAGACATTAGCTATCGTTGCAGATCTTCTTGGATTCAGCTGGACTGGTAAGTTTTGAAATATTGCAGTCATTTTGCAAGTATTTTGTTTGCTTTGAGCTAAAGATGCATTCATGTTCTATTTTTTTTTTTACATTTTAATCCATTTTTTTGTTCCCATCTCTTTAGAACTGGCAAGAGAACTGGAATTCAGTGAAGATGATATCCAATTAGTGAGAACAGAGAATCCAAATTCCCTCCAAGAGCAGAGCCATGCCTTGCTGCAGCGCTGGGTCGAGCGAGAAGGCAAACATGCCACAGGTACATGGCACGTTGGTCTGACAGGTTTCAGTTGACATTTTCAGGCAGTTGTGTGAGCACTGCATGTGTAATGGATGAGTCTATTTTAACTTTGGTTGTGAATCTATCAAATGATTTGCATATTCATGCTGTGAATTCAATAAAATGTTACATTTGCGATTTTTAAATAATGTCTTTGTTGTGTAAATTAAATGCTACTTTTTTAAAGTCTATTAATAATTTATAACTCCTTTCACAGAGGACTGTCTGATTAAGAGACTAACCAAGATCAACCGCATGGACATCGTCCATCTTATTGAAACCCAGATGAACAAATCAGTTCAAGAGCAAACATCTAGGACTTATGCAGAAATAGAGAAGACATTGGATCACAGTGAAGGTAACACCTCCAAACTTTCAAGTCGGCAGTTTAAAGGCTCTATCTAACACCAGGCTGTATTTGTGATTGCTTGCACTCTTATCCATCACTTGTGTTTTTCAGTGTCAGTAGCCCTATCTTCAGTACAAGAGGATGCAGACAGCCCCAGAGTTGTGAGAAGGGTGGAGTCAGACCGCAGACCTCCCCCAGCTGTTTCTGAAGAGGATCTCTCAGTTGCTTCTCTCCTGGATATTCCTTCCTGGGCAGAGCCTGTTGGACACACCCACTCAGAGAGCATGCATGGTGACCTGCTGGAGGAGCTCGAGATCCCACAGTAAATCATTCATTATAATGATTCCTGAATCTGCAGTACACGTCTAATGTGTACCATAGCTCCACATAATTTGACAAACTACAACTGATATCCATTGCACAAACCAGACATGCCATATAAGAATAGTGGTATAAAGAAGTAGTAAAAACTGCTGTTTTTAGGAAGGCCAATATTTATGAGCATGTTGACGCTAGGAAATAGAATTATTTAATATCCTGATGCTAGGAGCATTCAGGTACTTGCCCCAGCCTCATTGCTTGTTGATGTTGCCCTTTAGTCTTTTTAGACTAAGGCTTTGACAAATCACATTGATGTAGAGTCTAGTTTGTGACCCAGCATTGCTTTTGTGTTACAGTGAACTGAACCCTAACCTATGGACCTCTGAGGATGTAATTACACAAGGACCTACAAGTTATGACAACTCAGATGAGCAAGTAAGTACGCTTACCACCTCAAAAGAAGCAGCACTGGGGACTCAGGTTTATGATCCCAAAATGAAAGATCAGCAAGATCGCTGCAGTATTGAAGTCCATTTCATCAGACCTTTCCAAAGTGGCACTCTGTATCAAGTAAAAGTGGACTCCAACAAAAACTTACCACTGAAGCAGTGTGGTTGTGAAGATGAGCAAGGGCAGACACCTGAAATTCTGAAGTTAAAATCATCTGTATCTATCAGAGACTTTGGTTCGAGCCTGTCAGAGTCAGACCAAGCTGACACTGATTTCAGTGAGCTTTGCGATGAGATTAGTAATACATCACGGCATACAAGAGCAGCTAAAACCATTGTCAGAAGAATTTCAGACCCTAGCCGGTTAGCCATGCCACCAGAGGACCACCAAGCAACTCTTGCCATGACTGAAGATGACACAGATCAGATAGTTCAAGAAAGCAGGTGCTCTCAGAAGGTTACTGATGAGGTCATGGCGCAATTCCTGAAAGTACTGCCTGGTCATGACAAGATCCCTCAAGTTTTAGATGTGGGTAAGAGCTTCAAACCCATCAAGTCAAGCAAGGAAGAAAATACAAAAGTCCAAGGGTACAGTGATGTGTATCCAGACAACATGCCTTTCATTGATGATTCAGCTGAACCCGTTATGGCCACAGCGAGGTACAGCATGGTGAAACCATTCAAAATGAAGGTAACAAAGACAGACATGCAACACAGTTTAACAGTAAGTGGCCCTCCACTCATGGCTTGTGACTCAACTGATATCACTGATTCTGCACTACAATCATTTGAGCAAAATGTGACATTATCTTCCACTTTTAAAGAGTACAGCCCTTTGTCCCCTGACTCTTTGGCATCTACAATAAAGCATGGTTCATTTTCACTGGTTAGTGAAAGGGATCTATTCCCTACAGAGGCATGGATATTAAATGACCCCATAGCCAGACTGTCATCCCCTGAATCTGTCATGTCAATTAGTGACTATAGGGCATTGTCACCTGACTCTCCTTTGGGGGGAAAAAGGGTCTTACCTGTAGATTACTCTAGTACATTGGATGGCAACAGGGCACTCTCTCCAAGATCTGATGCATTCAGTTCACCAGATGTTACAATTTATTTTCCTGAAAATGAATTACAATCAAACACATATGAATGTGCAGCAATGTTAGGTTCAAAGGATTTTGCCACTGCTGAAAATTCCTCTTGGAGTAACGCTAGGCCACTGTCCCCTGACTGTCAAGTATCTAAATATATTCCACCTCTACTTGAAGATATAAAGATGGGGGGAAAGCTCAGAGCATTCTCGCCTTTGACATCTGATACTGAGTGTGATGAATTTTCAGAGAGGGACTGCCGACCTTCCTCACCAGAATCTCAGACTTCTCAGTGCAGTTTCTCATTTCTTGAACTCTTGCTCTCAGAAACTATACGTGCACAACTTATGAGTCAATATTGTGATTATTATTTACAATATTCAGGAGGATACCCATTGTCACCGCTACTGACATCAGCTCTTAACAATACAAACAATACAGTCTGTGGGGAATTGGATCAGGATAGCTCTGTTACACCAGAAAAGGTACCTTCAGATCATTTGCAGTTTTCTCTGAATGCTTCAGCATCTCTTGATGAATGGTGGGATGAAAAAATCCCAGAAGCACATCATATGAGAGCTGAAGAAAAGCCATCAGTGTGTACAACTACTGTTTCAGCCACTAAATATCTTACACATGCAGATGTCAGAAGTCTCAATACTGCAGATTCATGTTGGTCAAGTCAAACAGAGAACACATTTCAGGCAAGGCCACTTTCATCTGAAGTACGAGAGCCACAGATGGAAAGTTGTCAATCTTTTCTTGATTACTGGTTTTCTAACTTAAAACCACATTCTGAATACAATCCATCACAAGGTCAGTCAGATAGTAGTTTAACGAAAATCAGACAAAATGAATCACAACACAATGAAAAGCAAGACTCTATAAATTTCAGTTGTGTGAAGAATTCATCCAAGAGAAACTCAGACTCAGGTCACATAGATCACAAACAATCCGTTGACACTTGTAAGATGTTGAAAAAACTACCAAGTCCCAAACCAGTGGTTTTTAACTTGTTGGAGAGACCAAAATATATTTTTAAGTTTCCAAACGAAGAAACTCCAAAGTCAAGTACAGAAAACTTCTTACGAAAGACTGCAGACAGACAATGCAATTGTACACCACTTGAAGATGACCTTGATAGATTGGGACCAGAGTCTCAAAAATCAAGCACATTTTTAGATAAAGCAAGTTACCATGAAAATGCAATGAATTCAGTAGAAGTCCAAAGTCAACAAAAGCTCCTTTCATCTGACTCACTCAACTCAGTGTCATCGGAGGAGTGCACTCACTCA
The DNA here is from genome assembly GCF_008729295.1 of Plectropomus leopardus. Lineage (NCBI taxonomy): Eukaryota > Metazoa > Chordata > Actinopteri > Perciformes > Serranidae > Plectropomus > Plectropomus leopardus. The sequence goes on from NC_056466.1 coordinate 31,439,466, forward strand.
CGCATAGATGACTGGGTCAAAAAATTAAGAGCACAATCTCCCGGGTCAGTAGCGTCTGAAAGTGAACGTAGGCCCCTGTCTCCTGACTCACCTGTTCCTCAGTTCAGATCTCCCCATATCGATTACCATGAGGAGTTGTCAGGGCAAAGGTCGTTTACACCACAATCAACACTTTCCGACTGGGAAGGCACTGATTTGTGTTTGGAAACCCTGTTTGAGGAGACCAGGCCAGAATCGCCGCAATCGGTTTTATCAGACTTTGAACTTGATAAGTTATTTGATAGTCGGGCGTTGTCTCCTGAGTCTGTATCTTCCGAATTTGACCATTGCCTCCTACAGGACTGGTTGGCAGACTTTAGAGCATCCTCCCCAGAATCAATGGTATTCCAAAGTCGACAAAGGCCCCTTTCACCCGACTCACCTGTTCCTCGGTTCAGCCCCGCCCACATAGGTTACCATGTGGAGTTGTCAAGGCACAGATCATTTACCCCACAGTCCACATTTTCAGACTGGGAAGGTACTGATTTGTGTCTGGAGACTCTGTTTGACGAGGCAAGAGCAGATTCCCCGCAGTCAGTTTTATCAGACTTTGACCTTGATAGATTATTTAGTAGCAGGGCGTTGTCGCCGGAATCCATATCTTCCGATTTGGACTTTTCCCTCCTGCAGGACTGGTTGGCTGACTTTAGAGCATCCTCCCCAGAATCTGTGGCTTCAGTTGAGCAGCGTTCTTTGCCTCCTCACATGACATTTGACCAGATGAGGAGTCAACATTGTAACTATTACTTACAGTACTCTCAAAGTAGACCAGTATCACCTTTTTCAACACTGTCAGATGCTGAGTATTCCGGCTTTTGTCTTGAGGAATTGTTTGATGACAACAGACCAGATTCACCAGATTCACTTACTTTACGGGTGGCCCCCAAACACACAAGCGTAACCGTGACTGCATCCTCACCATATTCCCATGCAAGACCTCTTACATATGCAGATGTTGTGCGTGGCACAACACATGAAAGAAAAACAGATGCTTCACTGGTCTGCAAACCATTTGAGTTTAAACCTATTGTGCCTTCCTTTGAGTTAAAACCTGTTTGGCCTCCGTCAGTGTCATCAGAGGAGGAGTGTACTCACTCCTCCATGGAGGACTGGGTAACCAAATTAAGACCACAGTCTCCCGAGTCAGTGGCATCTGAAAGTGAATGTCGGCCCCTGTCTCCTGACTCACCTGTTCCTCAGTTCAGATCTACCCATATCGATCACCTTGAGGAGTTGTCAAGGCAAAGGTCATTTACACCACAGTCAACACTTTCTGACTGGGAAGGCACTGAATTTTGTTTGGAAATCCTCTTTGACGAGACAAGGCCAGAATCGCCGCAATCGGTTCTATCAGACTTTGAACTTGAAAAGTTATTTGATAGGCGGGCGTTGTCTCCTGAGTCTGTATCTTCTGAATTTGACTTTTCACTCCTGCAGGACTGGTTGGCAGACTTTAGAGCATCCTCCCCAGAATCAGTGGTATTCCAAAGTCAACGAAGGCCCCTTTCACCCGACTCACCTGTACCTCGGTTCAGCCCTGCCCACATAGGTTACCATATGGAGTTGTCAAGGCACAGATCGTTTACCCCACAGTCCACATTTTCAGACTGGGAAGGTACTGATTTGTGTCTGGAAACTCTGTTTGATGAGGCAAGGGCAGATTCCCCTCAGTCAGTTTTATCAGACTTTGACCTTGATAGATTATTTAGTAGCAGGGCGTTGTCGCCGGAATCCATATCTTCCGATTTGGACTTTTCCCTCCTGCAGGACTGGTTGGCTGACTTTAGAGCATCCTCCCCAGAATCTGTGGCTTCAGTTGAGCAGCGTTCTTTGCCTCCTCACATGACATTTGACCAGATGAGGAGTCAACATTGTAACTATTACTTACAGTACTCTCAAAGTAGACCAGTATCACCTTTTTCAACACTGTCAGATGCTGAGTATTCCGGATTTTGTCTTGAGGAATTGTTTGATGACAACAGACCAGATTCACCAGATTCACTTACTTTACGGGTGGCCCCCAAACACACAAGCGTAACCTTGACTGCATCCTCACCATATCCCCATGCAAGACCTCTTACATATGCAGATGTTGTGCGTGGCACAACACATGAAAGAAAAACAGATGCTTCACTGGTCTGCAAACCATCTGAGTTTAAACCAGTTTTGCTTTTGTCAGTGACATCGGAGGAGGAGTGCACTCACTCACGCATAGATGACTGGGTCAACAAATTAAGAGCACAATCTCCCGGGTCAGTAGCGTCTGAAAGTGAACGTAGGCCCCTGTCTCCTGACTCACCTGTTCCTCAGTTCAGATCTCCCCATATCGATTACCATGAGGAGTTGTCAGGGCAAAGGTCGTTTACACCACAATCAACACTTTCCGACTGGGAAGGCACTGATTTGTGTTTGGAAACCCTGTTTGAGGAGACCAGGCCAGAATCGCCGCAATCGGTTTTATCAGACTTTGAACTTGATAAGTTATTTGATAGTCGGGCGTTGTCTCCTGAGTCTGTATCTTCCGAATTTGACCATTGCCTCCTACAGGACTGGTTGGCAGACTTTAGAGCATCCTCCCCAGAATCAATGGTATTCCAAAGTCGACAAAGGCCCCTTTCACCCGACTCACCTGTTCCTCGGTTCAGCCCCGCCCACATAGGTTACCATGTGGAGTTGTCAAGGCACAGATCATTTACCCCACAGTCCACATTTTCAGACTGGGAAGGTACTGATTTGTGTCTGGAGACTCTGTTTGACGAGGCAAGAGCAGATTCCCCGCAGTCAGTTTTATCAGACTTTGACCTTGATAGATTATTTAGTAGCAGGGCGTTGTCGCCGGAATCCATATCTTCCGATTTGGACTTTTCCCTCCTGCAGGACTGGTTGGCTGACTTTAGAGCATCCTCCCCAGAATCTGTGGCTTCAGTTGAGCAGCGTTCTTTGCCTCCTCACATGACATTTGACCAGATGAGGAGTCAACATTGTAACTATTACTTACAGTACTCTCAAAGTAGACCAGTATCACCTTTTTCAACACTGTCAGATGCTGAGTATTCCGGCTTTTGTCTTGAGGAATTGTTTGATGACAACAGACCAGATTCACCAGATTCACTTACTTTACGGGTGGCCCCCAAACACACAAGCGTAACCGTGACTGCATCCTCACCATATTCCCATGCAAGACCTCTTACATATGCAGATGTTGTGCGTGGCACAACACATGAAAGAAAAACAGATGCTTCACTGGTCTGCAAACCATTTGAGTTTAAACCTATTGTGCCTTCCTTTGAGTTAAAACCTGTTTGGCCTCCGTCAGTGTCATCAGAGGAGGAGTGTACTCACTCCTCCATGGAGGACTGGGTAACCAAATTAAGACCACAGTCTCCCGAGTCAGTGGCATCTGAAAGTGAATGTCGGCCCCTGTCTCCTGACTCACCTGTTCCTCAGTTCAGATCTACCCATATCGATCACCTTGAGGAGTTGTCAAGGCAAAGGTCATTTACACCACAGTCAACACTTTCTGACTGGGAAGGCACTGAATTTTGTTTGGAAATCCTCTTTGACGAGACAAGGCCAGAATCGCCGCAATCGGTTCTATCAGACTTTGAACTTGAAAAGTTATTTGATAGGCGGGCGTTGTCTCCTGAGTCTGTATCTTCTGAATTTGACTTTTCACTCCTGCAGGACTGGTTGGCAGACTTTAGAGCATCCTCCCCAGAATCAGTGGTATTCCAAAGTCAACGAAGGCCCCTTTCACCCGACTCACCTGTACCTCGGTTCAGCCCTGCCCACATAGGTTACCATATGGAGTTGTCAAGGCACAGATCGTTTACCCCACAGTCCACATTTTCAGACTGGGAAGGTACTGATTTGTGTCTGGAAACTCTGTTTGATGAGGCAAGGGCAGATTCCCCTCAGTCAGTTTTATCAGACTTTGACCTTGATAGATTATTTAGTAGCAGGGCGTTGTCGCCGGAATCCATATCTTCCGATTTGGACTTTTCCCTCCTGCAGGACTGGTTGGCTGACTTTAGAGCATCCTCCCCAGAATCTGTGGCTTCAGTTGAGCAGCGTTCTTTGCCTCCTCACATGACATTTGACCAGATGAGGAGTCAACATTGTAACTATTACTTACAGTACTCTCAAAGTAGACCAGTATCACCTTTTTCAACACTGTCAGATGCTGAGTATTCCGGATTTTGTCTTGAGGAATTGTTTGATGACAACAGACCAGATTCACCAGATTCACTTACTTTACGGGTGGCCCCCAAACACACAAGCGTAACCTTGACTGCATCCTCACCATATCCCCATGCAAGACCTCTTACATATGCAGATGTTGTGCGTGGCACAACACATGAAAGAAAAACAGATGCTTCACTGGTCTGCAAACCATCTGAGTTTAAACCAGTTTTGCTTTTGTCAGTGACATCGGAGGAGGAGTGCACTCACTCACGCATAGATGACTGGGTCAACAAATTAAGAGCACAATCTCCCGGGTCAGTAGCGTCTGAAAGTGAACGTAGGCCCCTGTCTCCTGACTCACCTGTTCCTCAGTTCAGATCTCCCCATATCGATTACCATGAGGAGTTGTCAGGGCAAAGGTCGTTTACACCACAATCAACACTTTCCGACTGGGAAGGCACTGATTTGTGTTTGGAAACCCTGTTTGAGGAGACCAGGCCAGAATCGCCGCAATCGGTTTTATCAGACTTTGAACTTGATAAGTTATTTGATAGTCGGGCGTTGTCTCCTGAGTCTGTATCTTCCGAATTTGACCATTGCCTCCTACAGGACTGGTTGGCAGACTTTAGAGCATCCTCCCCAGAATCAATGGTATTCCAAAGTCGACAAAGGCCCCTTTCACCCGACTCACCTGTTCCTCGGTTCAGCCCCGCCCACATAGGTTACCATGTGGAGTTGTCAAGGCACAGATCATTTACCCCACAGTCCACATTTTCAGACTGGGAAGGTACTGATTTGTGTCTGGAGACTCTGTTTGACGAGGCAAGAGCAGATTCCCCGCAGTCAGTTTTATCAGACTTTGACCTTGATAGATTATTTAGTAGCAGGGCGTTGTCGCCGGAATCCATATCTTCCGATTTGGACTTTTCCCTCCTGCAGGACTGGTTGGCTGACTTTAGAGCATCCTCCCCAGAATCTGTGGCTTCAGTTGAGCAGCGTTCTTTGCCTCCTCACATGACATTTGACCAGATGAGGAGTCAACATTGTAACTATTACTTACAGTACTCTCAAAGTAGACCAGTATCACCTTTTTCAACACTGTCAGATGCTGAGTATTCCGGCTTTTGTCTTGAGGAATTGTTTGATGACAACAGACCAGATTCACCAGATTCACTTACTTTACGGGTGGCCCCCAAACACACAAGCGTAACCGTGACTGCATCCTCACCATATTCCCATGCAAGACCTCTTACATATGCAGATGTTGTGCGTGGCACAACACATGAAAGAAAAACAGATGCTTCACTGGTCTGCAAACCATTTGAGTTTAAACCTATTGTGCCTTCCTTTGAGTTAAAACCTGTTTGGCCTCCGTCAGTGTCATCAGAGGAGGAGTGTACTCACTCCTCCATGGAGGACTGGGTAACCAAATTAAGACCACAGTCTCCCGAGTCAGTGGCATCTGAAAGTGAATGTCGGCCCCTGTCTCCTGACTCACCTGTTCCTCAGTTCAGATCTACCCATATCGATCACCTTGAGGAGTTGTCAAGGCAAAGGTCATTTACACCACAGTCAACACTTTCTGACTGGGAAGGCACTGAATTTTGTTTGGAAATCCTCTTTGACGAGACAAGGCCAGAATCGCCGCAATCGGTTCTATCAGACTTTGAACTTGAAAAGTTATTTGATAGGCGGGCGTTGTCTCCTGAGTCTGTATCTTCTGAATTTGACTTTTCACTCCTGCAGGACTGGTTGGCAGACTTTAGAGCATCCTCCCCAGAATCAGTGGTATTCCAAAGTCAACGAAGGCCCCTTTCACCCGACTCACCTGTACCTCGGTTCAGCCCTGCCCACATAGGTTACCATATGGAGTTGTCAAGGCACAGATCGTTTACCCCACAGTCCACATTTTCAGACTGGGAAGGTACTGATTTGTGTCTGGAAACTCTGTTTGATGAGGCAAGGGCAGATTCCCCTCAGTCAGTTTTATCAGACTTTGACCTTGATAGATTATTTAGTAGCAGGGCGTTGTCGCCGGAATCCATATCTTCCGATTTGGACTTTTCCCTCCTGCAGGACTGGTTGGCTGACTTTAGAGCATCCTCCCCAGAATCTGTGGCTTCAGTTGAGCAGCGTTCTTTGCCTCCTCACATGACATTTGACCAGATGAGGAGTCAACATTGTAACTATTACTTACAGTACTCTCAAAGTAGACCAGTATCACCTTTTTCAACACTGTCAGATGCTGAGTATTCCGGATTTTGTCTTGAGGAATTGTTTGATGACAACAGACCAGATTCACCAGATTCACTTACTTTACGGGTGGCCCCCAAACACACAAGCGTAACCTTGACTGCATCCTCACCATATCCCCATGCAAGACCTCTTACATATGCAGATGTTGTGCGTGGCACAACACATGAAAGAAAAACAGATGCTTCACTGGTCTGCAAACCATCTGAGTTTAAACCAGTTTTGCTTTTGTCAGTGACATCGGAGGAGGAGTGCACTCACTCACGCATAGATGACTGGGTCAACAAATTAAGAGCACAATCTCCCGGGTCAGTAGCGTCTGAAAGTGAACGTAGGCCCCTGTCTCCTGACTCACCTGTTCCTCAGTTCAGATCTCCCCATATCGATTACCATGAGGAGTTGTCAGGGCAAAGGTCGTTTACACCACAATCAACACTTTCCGACTGGGAAGGCACTGATTTGTGTTTGGAAACCCTGTTTGAGGAGACCAGGCCAGAATCGCCGCAATCGGTTTTATCAGACTTTGAACTTGATAAGTTATTTGATAGTCGGGCGTTGTCTCCTGAGTCTGTATCTTCCGAATTTGACCATTGCCTCCTACAGGACTGGTTGGCAGACTTTAGAGCATCCTCCCCTGAATCAATGGTATTCCAAAGTCGACAAAGGCCCCTTTCACCCGACTCACCTGTTCCTCGGTTCAGCCCCGCCCACATAGGTTACCATGTGGAGTTGTCAAGGCACAGATCATTTACCCCACAGTCCACATTTTCAGACTGGGAAGGTACTGATTTGTGTCTGGAGACTCTGTTTGACGAGGCAAGAGCAGATTCCCCGCAGTCAGTTTTATCAGACTTTGACCTTGATAGATTATTTAGTAGCAGGGCGTTGTCGCCGGAATCCATATCTTCCGATTTGGACTTTTCCCTCCTGCAGGACTGGTTGGCTGACTTTAGAGCATCCTCCCCAGAATCTGTGGCTTCAGTTGAGCAGCGTTCTTTGCCTCCTCACATGACATTTGACCAGATGAGGAGTCAACATTGTAACTATTACTTACAGTACTCTCAAAGTAGACCAGTATCACCTTTTTCAACACTGTCAGATGCTGAGTATTCCGGCTTTTGTCTTGAGGAATTGTTTGATGACAACAGACCAGATTCACCAGATTCACTTACTTTACGGGTGGCCCCCAAACACACAAGCGTAACCGTGACTGCATCCTCACCATATCCCCATGCAAGACCTCTTACATATGCAGATGTTGTGCGTGGCACAACACATGAAAGAAAAACAGATGCTTCACTGGTCTGCAAACCATTTGAGTTTAAACCTATTGTGCCTTCCTTTGAGTTAAAACCTGTTTGGCCTCCGTCAGTGTCATCAGAGGAGGAGTGTACTCACTCCTCCATGGAGGACTGGGTAACCAAATTAAGACCACAGTCTCCCGAGTCAGTGGCATCTGAAAGTGAATGTCGGCCCCTGTCTCCTGACTCACCTGTTCCTCAGTTCAGATCTACCCATATCGATCACCTTGAGGAGTTGTCAAGGCAAAGGTCATTTACACCACAGTCAACACTTTCTGACTGGGAAGGCACTGAATTTTGTTTGGAAATCCTCTTTGACGAGACAAGGCCAGAATCGCCGCAATCGGTTCTATCAGACTTTGAACTTGAAAAGTTATTTGATAGGCGGGCGTTGTCTCCTGAGTCTGTATCTTCTGAATTTGACTTTTCACTCCTGCAGGACTGGTTGGCAGACTTTAGAGCATCCTCCCCAGAATCAGTGGTATTCCAAAGTCAACGAAGGCCCCTTTCACCCGACTCACCTGTACCTCGGTTCAGCCCTGCCCACATAGGTTACCATATGGAGTTGTCAAGGCACAGATCGTTTACCCCACAGTCCACATTTTCAGACTGGGAAGGTACTGATTTGTGTCTGGAAACTCTGTTTGATGAGGCAAGGGCAGATTCCCCTCAGTCAGTTTTATCAGACTTTGACCTTGATAGATTATTTAGTAGCAGGGCGTTGTCGCCGGAATCCATATCTTCCGATTTGGACTTTTCCCTCCTGCAGGACTGGTTGGCTGACTTTAGAGCATCCTCCCCAGAATCTGTGGCTTCAGTTGAGCAGCGTTCTTTGCCTCCTCACATGACATTTGACCAGATGAGGAGTCAACATTGTAACTATTACTTACAGTACTCTCAAAGTAGACCAGTATCACCTTTTTCAACACTGTCAGATGCTGAGTATTCCGGATTTTGTCTTGAGGAATTGTTTGATGACAACAGACCAGATTCACCAGATTCACTTACTTTACGGGTGGCCCCCAAACACACAAGCGTAACCTTGACTGCATCCTCACCATATCCCCATGCAAGACCTCTTACATATGCAGATGTTGTGCGTGGCACAACACATGAAAGAAAAACAGATGCTTCACTGGTCTGCAAACCATCTGAGTTTAAACCAGTTTTGCTTTTGTCAGTGACATCGGAGGAGGAGTGCACTCACTCACGCATAGATGACTGGGTCAACAAATTAAGAGCACAATCTCCCGGGTCAGTAGCGTCTGAAAGTGAACGTAGGCCCCTGTCTCCTGACTCACCTGTTCCTCAGTTCAGATCTCCCCATATCGATTACCATGAGGAGTTGTCAGGGCAAAGGTCGTTTACACCACAATCAACACTTTCCGACTGGGAAGGCACTGATTTGTGTTTGGAAACCCTGTTTGAGGAAACCAGGCCAGAATCGCCGCAATCGGTTTTATCAGACTTTGAACTTGATAAGTTATTTGATAGTCGGGCGTTGTCTCCTGAGTCTGTATCTTCCGAATTTGACCATTGCCTCCTACAGGACTGGTTGGCAGACTTTAGAGCATCCTCCCCAGAATCAATGGTATTCCAAAGTCGACAAAGGCCCCTTTCACCCGACTCACCTGTTCCTCGGTTCAGCCCCGCCCACATAGGTTACCATGTGGAGTTGTCAAGGCACAGATCATTTACCCCACAGTCCACATTTTCAGACTGGGAAGGTACTGATTTGTGTCTGGAGACTCTGTTTGACGAGGCAAGAGCAGATTCCCCGCAGTCAGTTTTATCAGACTTTGACCTTGATAGATTATTTAGTAGCAGGGCGTTGTCGCCGGAATCCATATCTTCCGATTTGGACTTTTCCCTCCTGCAGGACTGGTTGGCTGACTTTAGAGCATCCTCCCCAGAATCTGTGGCTTCAGTTGAGCAGCGTTCTTTGCCTCCTCACATGACATTTGACCAGATGAGGAGTCAACATTGTAACTATTACTTACAGTACTCTCAAAGTAGACCAGTATCACCTTTTTCAACACTGTCAGATGCTGAGTATTCTGGCTTTTGTCTTGAGGAATTGTTTGATGACAACAGACCAGATTCACCAGATTCACTTACTTTACGGGTGGCCCCCAAACACACAAGCGTAACCGTGACTGCATCCTCACCATATCCCCATGCAAGACCTCTTACATATGCAGATGTTGTGCGTGGCACAACACATGAAAGAAAAACAGATGCTTCACTGGTCTGCAAACCATTTGAGTTTAAACCTATTGTGCCTTCCTTTGAGTTAAAACCTGTTTGGCCTCCGTCAGTGTCATCAGAGGAGGAGTGTACTCACTCCTCCATGGAGGACTGGGTAACCAAATTAAGACCACAGTCTCCCGAGTCAGTGGCATCTGAAAGTGAATGTCGGCCCCTGTCTCCTGACTCACCTGTTCCTCAGTTCAGATCTACCCATATCGATCACCTTGAGGAGTTGTCAAGGCAAAGGTCATTTACACCACAGTCAACACTTTCTGACTGGGAAGGCACTGAATTTTGTTTGGAAATCCTCTTTGACGAGACAAGGCCAGAATCGCCGCAATCAGTTCTATCAGACTTTGAACTTGAAAAGTTATTTGATAGGCGGGCGTTGTCTCCTGAGTCTGTATCTTCCGAATTTGACCATTCCCTCCTACAGGACTGGTTGGCAGACTTTAGAGCATCCTCCCCAGAATCTGTGGCTTCAGTTGAGCAGCTTTCTTTACTACCTCACATGACATTTGACCAGATGAGGAATCAACATTGTAACTATTACTTACAGTACTCCCAAAGTAGACCAGTATCACCCTTTTCAACATCCTTTTCTTCATATTTCGGATTCTCTTTTGATGAATTGTTTGACGACAATAGACCAGATTCACCAGATTCACTTAATTTACAAGTGACCGCTCAACCGATTAGCACAACAGCACCTGCATGTAATCATCTTTCTCTTGAAAAACCACTAATGTATGCAGATGTGGTGCTTGGCATTTCAATCGAAAAACCAACAAAGTTCGTCTTTGAAGACAATACATCCCTCCTCAACTGCTCTTATTCTGAAATCAAACCAGTATCTTCTGAAATCTCTTTTTCAGTCGATGAATCTCTTAAAACCCTGTCCCAGGTCAAACTCTGCCCTTCTGAATCTTTATCACCAGAGTCCAGAAAGGAATACAGTATCAAACACAAGCCTTTTCTTAACAGCTTAATTTCACATTTGCAAGATCCCGTCTATAAGGGGCAATGTTCTTGTTGTGCATTAAGATTCATTCAGTCTACCCAAGAAAAACAGTCTTGCGATGTCAGCTGTGCACCTCAAAAGCAAAACATACTGTCCATGAGATCTGTTGAAAAGCAGTTTTCTTTTAGTGTTAATAGCATATCTGATGACAGAAAAGCTGATGCGTTTTTTTCTCCAAGTGCTGTAAACACTGGTTCAGTTTTTCCAGCATGTCAAAGCGATTCTGGCATATCACAGTCTGAAACAGTTGAAACAAGATCCACAGGTCATTGCCAGCATGTAGTGGAAAGCCCTTCACTTTCAAAGCATAGACTACCATCACTTGATATGCTGCATTCTGATGATGAAAATCATTTAGATTTTCCCTGCTCATTCCCTGAGCAGAGGCCACCGTCTCCAGAGTCATTTGCCTCATTTGATGCGTTCACTTCTATATCTCCTGACTCACAAATTCCTCAGTTTGACTGTCAACCTTGTTATTACATGCATTTCTCGGAAAACAGATCTGTTTCACCAGACTCCATAATGCTGGAGAGAGATTGTACTGATTCATGTCTTGATACTTTGTTTGATGACATCAGACCAGAATCTCCAGACTCAATAGTGTTTGACAGTGAATTTCATGTGTCCTCGTGGGATATGCCATCGGATAATGAGTACACACAGTCATTCCTTGACTTCTGGCTGTCTGAGTTAAGACCATCTACCTTTGAAATTCTTGGATCAACAGATGTAGATGAAGCTTTAAACCAGCAGCCATGTGGGCCAAGTCTCTCAGATGAGACTGTGGAAGCAGACAGTAGACTTGTATGGAAGCCAGTCTCTGGGAGGTTAATGGCACACATAGATGATCCAGTCTATGAAGGACAACATGTCTGCGATAAAATACATTTCTTAAATGATCCACCTGATAAATTTTGTGAGGAGGCTAGTGATCAAAATAAGTTTGAAGATTTAACAGTCAGCATGAGAGAGCCACATAGCCCTTCCAAATCTTGTCATTTTGAAAGTGTCATACCAGACTCCAGCCCAGTACAGGATTCCTCAGTAATCCACTCCACAGTGCCTGATCTTACCATAACAGATTCACATCCTGAGAGGCTGATGCCACCAACTGGAAATATAGAAACAAGCCTCATAGCTTCCTCCTCAAACACAAGCGACCAGTCTTTTTTTGTCAAGCGTCCTCCCTGGACAACAAAGAACCTCAACTAGATCATGTCAGGTCACACAGAATTAGCCAGTTTTGCACTGAGTTGAGTCACATCCCATCTGTAGAACACTATTTTGAATGTCATCATGCTGTCTGGCTGGAGGAGGCTTTCCATGAACAAAATCAAGCAAAGAGAAAATCCATGAAACAAGGATCACTTGTGCACAAACATAAATGGACAGACCCTGAATCACAATTAAAGATGACACAAGCCCAAGATTTGTTTTCCAAGAACATGAAAAGAAAATCCATGAGCACGGACCAAAGCAAAAGTTCCTTGGTATCGGTAAGACAGCACATGCTCTTGCTCAGCACTGAATGCAGTGTCGCTTTTAAAAGTAATAAATATGGCAATATATAAGGTGTGAATGTAGAACTCTTGCCTTAAGCTTTTACTAATGACATCCAGAGGCTTCACTGCCTTGCTGTGGCATGTTTGCATTAGAGCAGAGGTGATCTTTCAATGAAGCATAACTAATGGAAATGACAGTGAGCCCGTCTTAGTGATATGAGTGTCTTGTCCAGGTATGGAATATTCTCATGAGCTACATAGATAAATGAACTTCCTAATTCTTTTAAAATACTTGACCCGACTCATTCAAGCTTAAGGAATTTCAAGTGCCTTAATCGTAGCTTAAGTAAATATAGTCCTTTTGAATTGCATAGTGCTACTTAGATCTTCACTTAACAACCATAAGAACTACATCTAATATCTAAACCAACTGATGTACTTTCCACAGCTAGAAGCATGTACTGTTTGTTATGCTCAGGTTCCCACCCTTTAATGACAAACAGATCACAGAGACATGCCATTCCATTGATGCCCGTAATATTTCCTATGACTATGCCCCAGTGTCAGCCATATCCGAAGAAGCTAAAATTAGAATTCAGTTCAGTTGCAAAATTAAATGTAATGACATAATTGCCTTAAATGTCTGAGCATTGTACACAGCATCTTGTTCATATTGCAATATGTTGTTTTAAAATGTGGAATTATGTTGATCTAGTAATCTACTGGCTCTTGCATTTACTCTGATAACAACAATTTACCTTTTGGGAAATGGGGCAGACCTGCAGTAGAATAGACAGTTGTGGGATTTGGATTTGGTAGAGTTTAGCATTGTCATAGGAAGTGCTTCCAGCGAACACTTACTTGAATGAATAAATGTTGCATGTCCATCTTCATGTTACATCAAATCCTGATTTTGACTCAAGTTCACTTGTGCCCTGTTTGTATTGTTGTAAAATGAAATTGTGTTCTCAGTGTAATGCCTCTAAACTTGCTATTTTCAATACTATTTTAAAAATCATATTTTTTTCATTGGTTGTTACAAATGTAATTTGTTTTAATGGTATGTGGTCTTTAAGATAAATATTATTGACAAATATAGGACTACTGCAATGACCTATACGCAAGTGGGCTACAAGTGAATTTCTTAATTTGAGACTCTGGTATACAAAGCCAGAGCCTGCCATTGACAAATGCATGCTTCATTTGACTATTTCTTTCACCATCAAAACGAATCCCAAATCATACTTATTTATATTTTTTCCACCTCATTGTATCATTTCTTGCAGGTATCAACAGCATCTTCCAGGACAAATCTTTCAGAATCTTCAATACAATTTAATTTAGGACAGAGTCAGGTGTTACCAGCCAAGTCACTCTCCTTGTCATGTGATTCTAATACACTTCCCTCTGAAAAACTAGAATTAAAACTTTCAAGTACATTTGACTTAAGTCAATCACAATCTGAAATCACGCTGTCCAGTCAAAGTAGCCCTCCACAGGGAAAAGATGAGAAGCTGCCATTCCCAGAACAAAGCGGAACTTCTGACTTAGTTAGACAAAGCTCAGCAACCTCAGACTTTTGTCAAACAGCCACAGAAAGTCAACATGATCAAATCGTCATTTCTTCAGACTCCACTTCGACACCACCAAAGTCTGGGTCCCCTCAGCTAGACCAGCTGCTGTCAGAGCTGGAGGAGATGAAACTTAAATTTAGACCAGAGATACTTAAGCCACGTCTCTCCAGATTCAGTGATGAGAGCCCTGAAGTTGATGAGATTTATACATTTGAAGACCTTTCACCCGAAGATGGATTCCAAACGGAAGATAGTGATACCATAAGAGTCAGCGTGTCATCTGCCATAAAGCTTGCAGAAGATACTAAACACACAAATGTAACAGTCACAGAGCCTGAACACTTTCAGACATCCATTAAAGATGAACCTGATGCAGTTTCAGTCGCTCCTGATATAGCAAAAACCTCTGAGACAAGTTTCCCGTCAAGCCTTGGAAGTCATAAATATAGTCCTGTATCTCCCACTGAGAACCTTTCAACTCCAGAATCTCCCCAAAGATTCCATGAGGTGATGGAATCACTGGACTTAGGTTTTCCTGTTGACATATTACAGTCCGGCACATATGATAAGAATGCTACGGAGGCATTTTCATCCGTGTCTTCCCCCAAAGTAGATGTATCTGAAGAACATGTGGCTATTCTTAGTGAGGAAGATTCTACAACTGACATTCTTCAAAGTCAAAAAGATCTCGAAACAGCTACATCATCTAAAGAATCAGTGGGTGTGACAGAGGAAATATCAGCTCAGAGCATCCAAGATCAACGTCCACATTCATGGGAGGCATGTTTTGTTGAAGCCACTCAGAATGAAGATGTCTCTTCTCAGTCTCTTTCTGATTTGACTCCAGAGACAGTTACATCTGCAAGACATTTTAGATTTGAGGAACTAGTGCCATACCCCTCCCAGGGGAACTTGGAGACATCTTCAGATGAGGACAGGCCTTGGACCAGTGGACAGCCATCAGAAGAATCTCTGACTCCAATAGAGTTTAAGCGTTTTGCCTCTCAGCCCACTCCAGTTGAACCCAAAGCAGAGGGCACTTCATCAACCTCTGATGAGGAGTACAGCATCCCACCTGGGTATGCAGAGATCTTTTCTGCTACAGCGACCAATATCCCTCGGCCTCCAGAACACACAGGTGTGCGTAGTGATGGAGACAGCCCAACCTTTGAACACTCTGATCCAGAGCCTTACTTTGACTGCATACAGGCTGCGTCAGATTTCTCTGAGAATGAGCCTGATGAACCTGAGGCGGGTGCCACGTCCAATAAAGATCATCTTAGTCATCCAAGAGTGCTAGAAAAGGGAAATCGAAGAGTACTGTTGTCCTCTGGAAGTGAAGATTATGAGGATGCTCCCTTTGTTCATGACCCTCTTTATAATGTACACGAAGAGACTGCAGAATTATTACACTATCCAGAAACATCAGATGAGGAATTCACCTTGTGTGAGGCTCCACAACCGCCTTCTGTCTGGGAAATTCCAGCATATGATGATACTGATAAATATCTGACAAGGGTAAGATGAGATTCGATAAACCACCGCAACCTGCAAGCTTTTCACTTGGAGCTGAGCTTAACCAAATACTATATTTGCTTCAGCGAGTAATGACTGCTAACCCCCTGGCCACATGGATGGGATCGAACACTCCTCATAACCCTTATCATATTTTGATGATATTTAACACATCCTAATTCAGCATGTGACTGTGCTGCCTCTAACCGGCTGATTCACTCACATTAATAACTTAAGCTTCACCTTTATTTCACCACTAAAAGCACATTCATTTTCATCAAGTGAAAGCATGTTTTGCAAACTTTTTTTCCAAGTTACAGACTGCCATGTTGTACTTTCCAATAAAAGTTAATAAATAAACAATGAAATGTACAATTCTCAAAATCAATGGAAAGTTCACCATATCACTCTGCTTATGGCTTGCTTTGCTGCAGACACAGTGCTCATATATTGTCATTTATGAAATCTCAATGGCTTTGTGTTGCTCGGTCAGGAGATCACCGCAGAGCTCGGATCAATGTCAGAAAGTTCAGATGATGAATTTTTGACCACCAGAATAGTGCGAAGGAGAGTTGTCATTCAGGTATATGATTTAGCATGACTGATGCTGTTTTAAATGTTGCATGGAGGGTGTGACTTCCAGAGTGCAACTTTAACCAGGCTAAGTCTTCACTGTCCAGATTACACGTTTACTGTCTAACAGCCTTTAGTTTGATAAAATGGGTCAAATGTGTGTTTGAAGATAAAGTTAGAGTTTGCAAGAAACTTTCTACTTCATTTGCATTGATGGCTGAACCTCATGGACCTGTTTTAGGCTGCTGTAAGAACTTTTTTTATCCCAATGTCCCTTTTCTGTCACTGAATTTCTACCTGAAATGCAAGTTTTGTGTCCTTTTTTTTTTCTCTAACGTGTGTGGGTTTTCTTTTTGAAGTGGAGAATTAAACAGATTAGCGTTGTACTGACCCATGTTAGCATTTCTGATTACTATTTGTCTTGTTTTCCTTATAGGCTGATGAAATGCCTGACCTCCCCACTCAGTCAGTGATGGAAGAGAAGTACAAGGATGAAAATGGACATATTGTTGTCAAAAAGGTGAGGGAAGATTCTATGTAAGCTCTCATGCACGTATCACATGACAGTGTATTGGGGGGCAGCAGATGCTCAGCTCCTTGGGATTTGGTTTGAGAACTAGAGGGTTCATATCCCTTATGGAGTATGGAGTTTGGACTGGCAGCTTGAGAGGTGCCAGTTCACCTCTTGGACACTGCCGAGGTGCCCGTAAGCAAGGCACTGAACCCCCAAACTGCTACTTTGCGTGACTCTGTGCTAGTTTAAGGCATGTGTGTTGGCTTAAAAAAGAAGATAACGCGAAGTTGTCAAGTCAAGTCAAGTCAGTTTTATTTATATAGCCCATTATCACAAAACAAGGTTTGCCTCAGAGGGCTTTACAGTGTACGACATCCCTCTGCCCTTAGACCCTCACATCACCCAAGGAAAAACTCCCCAAAAAGAACCCCTGTAATGGGGAAAAAAAAGAGGAAGAAACCTCAGGAAGAGCGGTAGAGGATAGTGAGGGATCCCTCTTCCAGGACGGACAGACGAGCAATAGATGTCAAGCAATAGTTGTACGTTCAGCTGCCACTTTGGACTGTGTAGATTGACAACTAAAGAAGATTGAATGTGAATAAAGAAAATTAATTTAAAAGTAATTAATATTTCATTTGAGTAATTCCAGCCTAAATAAACTTACCAAAGGCTCCTTGTTGCCTCATGGCTCCATTTCAATCAGAAACAAACAACATTGGTTTCTGGAATATAGTTGGTTACCTGTTCCTTTCAAAAAAATCACTGGATTACATGATCTTCCTCAGGTTACGCGTAAAATTATTCGCAAATGTGTTTCCGCGGATGGTGTGGAGCATGAAGAGGTATCATCAGAAGGTGCTGCCCACGAGTCCATCAGTAAAGCAGAGGGAGATGGATACTCGAAGGTGGTGAAGCGAACTGTAGTGAAGAGTGAAGGAGACCATACAGAGGTGTGTGTACTGTATAATATGTCTGTGTTCATCATTGTCTTCAAATTCATGTTTTCACATAAATAGCAGACATAGCAACATTTATACTTGTAGTGTATAATAAAAAAACAATAAATTAATTGCTTTTTTTAAATTTAGGTAACATTTACTGAGTGTGAGGGTTTCTCTGCATCAAGTCAGGAAACACCTGAAGGTCGAAAGGTGAGTCGCATAGAAAGGACAATGGTGGTGGAGGGCGAAAGGACAATGTCACACAAGGGTGATCCGTCTCTGGCCTCTGACCTTCCCTCAGCCCAAGACGATTTCAAACAGGTTGGTTCTTAACCTGCTCACCATTTTTGTACATGTTGGAACTCAGTTACAGCCCTTGAGTAGCAAATTATTTTATATGCATATTGAGAGGTAAAAAAGTTTCAGATTTTTGTTTTCACAATCATTCCAAATGAAGTGAACAGTGTTTTCTCCCTTTTTTAAATACCACCAGGCTCTTGGTTATTTAAGTGGTTTTAGTAAAACAGAGCTCCCTCATATTTTGGAGAGAGAGACTGTGAAAGAAGATGGAACTGTGGTCAGGAGGTGTGTGAGTGCTGGAGTGCACCTGTTTGAATGTATGTGTGTGTGTGACTGCTTGGATTTTGTGATTGTGAAGTTTGACAGTGACAGCCTTGCATTAGGTTAATCAGTTTTACCAATATTAACTAATGTTTGCCAATGTTCCTTCCACTAACCACCGGTGTTGGAAAGCACAGCTTTTTTTTTAGCGAGCATTAACTTAAACTACAGCATCCTACAGTATTAGTTTGGTTAGCAAAAGCATCTTAGAGAAAGGGGTTCAAACACAGTTGTTAAAATAAAAAAGTACAATTGACAATGTACATTTGAAAAGAAATTACAACAATCACATATAATAAAAATAATATTAACATATTTTACCAAAAAAAAGTTGTGTGCCAGCAAAAAAAAAAAGACAGTTAATTGCGTTCATTGCAATAACTGCCCACTTTTTTCGGGACATAAACCTAGAAAATAGACCAAAATCCCCATCAGTCAGACACCTGCTTTTAGAAACTTGGAAAGTAGAGGTGGGGGTATTGGACTGGGTGCTGTTGCTCAGTTAGCCATGTAAGTTCTAAAATAGAACGCAACAGCCTCTCTAAGCTTTTGTTAATAAATTGTATTAATCAGTACTATGCTATACTGCGACTATA
The DNA here is from genome assembly GCF_008729295.1 of Plectropomus leopardus. NCBI lineage: Eukaryota > Metazoa > Chordata > Actinopteri > Perciformes > Serranidae > Plectropomus > Plectropomus leopardus. The sequence continues at coordinate 31,458,354 of NC_056466.1, forward strand.
TACTAATCCTATATTTATATATATCTTCATATGTCGAGTCATGTTTATTTGTTCACAAATTCTGCACATTGCTTTGACACGCCATTATGAAAGGGGGGCGGGATTGGTCAGTAGGGGTTCTACTACAGTAGAGAAGCAATGGTTAAGTATTAACTAATGCTTATTCCTTTCCTTTTATGGTCCAATATTGTTGTTGTAATTTTAGCAGTTCACTACACCAAAAATAGCAATTTTTCACAGAGACCAAAGTGATTTCCACAAATATCTTGTTTTGTCCACATCTCAAAGGTCACTGTCACAGAAAAATACAGAAAATATTCACATTTAAGAAGCTGAAAACAAAATTTTTACTTCTTTTTTTGTCAGAAAAATAATTCAAACCCATATATTAGTTATTAGTATAGTTGGCCATTAATTGAATACTTGATGACTAATGGATTAATCTTTACAGCTGATCTGTTTTCTGTTTTATAACTTTTCATGTAATGTAAGAGAGAGCAGTGATGTGACTACTATATATAAATATCTGCTCAGATCCAGACATAGCAAAAGTGATAGATCTGCGTAGCTGCATGTAACATTTTCAGTCAGGTCTCAGTCTATCTAACGTGATGTTTGAAAGTATTTCGACCAAATGAATGACATGAATGTGCAGTGCAAGCTGTGCAATGTTAAACTTGCATTCTTTGCTTCACAGACGGTTAGGCTAACACTAAAACCTGCATTTTTTTCTTGGGCTTTCATTTTGGACCCTATTCTTACATTAGTTTCTTTTGTGAGTGTTCAAGTAGTCAGTAATAATTTAACTTTAAGTACTCATATGGAAATTACTTATACTTCCTATCCCAACAGACACCTTAAAAAAAGACACTTTATGTTGGTTTTTCCTTGAGCTTTTCACCCATTTTTAGTTGTTGGGTGTCAGTATATGTGTAATTGCCTTGAATTTGCCACCAAACAGAATCTTGATTTGATCATTAGCCAGTGTTTTACAATATAATATTTAGGTGTCTGTGGTAATAAAATAGCTTTGCTGTGCATGTGATCAGAATTGAAAGCTTGATTCACAAAGCATGATATGATTTGTGGGTGTGTCTCTTTTGTAACATATTTAACAAGTAAAGCAACATCTGTTCATTCAATTTAATTTACATGGAGGAAGATGCTGGCCTGTCTTCATCTGTCCCTATCCCTCCCTCTCAAGGGCCCACATGCGTAAAGGTCGCACCCGCAGACGAACCGTGGTGAAGGGAGCTGGGCAGCGCAAACAGGTCCTTCTAGAGCAAGTGGACAACCCCAGAAAAGGGTCCAAACCACACGACCTCCAGCAGCATCTCCACCAGCTCTTTCACCGCTACTACGAAGAAGAAACAGAGGACAACAATGAGGATGACGAAGAGGAGGAAGTGTAGAAGAATGTGTAACACTCTCCCCCGCTCCCTGGCTCTGCCCACGCTAAAGTCAGTCCCTTAAATCCTATGCATTAGCCACATGCAATCCCAGTGTGCACCACGGCACCTCAGATCTACCACTGTCTTCCCATTTAAGTCCTGGAAGATGACCTTTTTTGTTCACACCTTGTTTTATTCTTCCCTGGCTGGTACTCATGATTTTCTTTTCATGGTCTGATGTTTTGCCTTTTTTTGTGACCAAAGAAAGCCTTCTTTTTTTCCCTAATTCATTGTACTTTCCATGTCAGTATTGATATTTTTGTCTTGATGCTGTGGTAGAGCAACCAAATAAAAAAAAAAACAAAAAAAAACCCAGAGGAATATTACTCACATCAACTAACTCGCAAACCTCCTTAAGGTAAAAGAACACTTTACCTGCAAAACACTGGTACAACTCTCTGAGTACGTTCTCAGACTGAAAGACAATATCTCTGTCACACTGCACTGCCTCTCACAACAAAGAGTTTCTCAGATATTCCTTACTTCAAAAACTGTTTCACTCACTGTACTCCGCTCTTTGGATTCAGGTGGTCAAGATGTCACGAACCCGACTGTATCGACACTGAATTTAACCGCTGCTGCTGCTGCTGCTGTGTTTTGTGTAGGCTATGTGTAATCTTGTCTTTGGGAATTATATATTATCTATAATCTAGACATTACTGACATCGGTAGCCTAGGAATTAATAATCACTCATGTGAAGTAGAGCAGGCATGACTAATCAACATCTGTCATTATGATCCTAGCTTTGACTGCTTTGTAGTTCTATGGATTGCCCTCCTGCCTCTTTTTCCCTTCTGTGTGTGTGTTTCTGTGTCATTGTGTTTAATTTTATTCAGTTTGGGGGGGCTTTTTCTCTTAAATCGATCTTGATTTGTGCTGTATGAATGGTGACTGTGTGAGGGAGATTGTACTGTAGGTGCTGCATGTTCGAGTGTAAGCTAAATACTGCGTTGTTGTACGGAGGGGGAATTGTCGAGTTATTATAAGCTGATTTTAAACATTTTTTTGAAGACATCTTAGTTTATTTTTGATTTTCAGTTTACTAGTTAGTATAGATAACTTATTTAATAATTGTTTGCCACAGGTGATTAAGGTAATCACAGCTGTTTTAGTCACTTGTCTGATATGACATTTATGGTAAGATGATCAAGTGTTTCCGCTTTATTTAAAGTTAGACTTAATCAGGGTTTAGGGTTAGGGTTTATCTTTTTAAATGAGTGTTGGACCAGTTTTTGTTTGTGAGCGAACGAGTCTGTGAGTGTAGTAACAGAGTGTGTGCTGGTTTCTGTCTGCAAAGAAAAGAAACATTTATTTTACATAAGCACTCCTGAATGTCAGGAGGGAGCACCTCCATGCTTTTCCTGCACAGGCTATGAGGTAGAGTATATCTTAGCCACAGAGATAGTTTTTATTTTGGCGAGGAAGGGGGGAAATGATAAATACAAGGTAATGACACACTACGCACACGCGCAATGAGGCAGGTTGAGAGCTTAAATGTACCATTACTCACAGCTCTGAGCATCGCTATTGTATGTATCTACAACATGTAATGTATTTATTTCACTATCACTGTTTACTTTGTGATTTAGAAAAAAAATGTAAAATGCAAACTAGTGGAAGTTCACTGTGACAGGTATGCTTTTAATTTTGAAGAATCAGCATCCCTTTTTTCTGTGATGATGACAGTTATATACATATATGATGCATATATAAATATCTATAAGGGCATGTATTACTGTATCAAAATTCAAAAAGACAAAAACAAAATGGCTGCAGTGTGTCTATGGCTGATAGAGAATAAAAGTCTACAAATGTACTGTTTTGTATCTTGTTATTGAATTTGCACAATTTAGTTCACCTGCTCAGTTAAACAAACAGCACCAAATGTGCGACCTTTCGCTGCCCTCAGCTGGGTCTCAGAGGTAGTGCATCAATGGAGATTGTTGTTAACTCTATGATGCATTTTACAAGCATTAAAACCTCTGCAACCTGAAAAAAAAATATTGGTTTCTTTGGAAAAAAACAAAAAACCTTGGGAAATGAGACAATTTTGCAAACTTCAAGAAATTAGGAAAAGATGACAAGCAAATTATCTGAAAATGTATTGATTGTTTGTTAAATGAGAGATGAAATATTTAGAAGTGTTGAAGAAAAAAATTGATTGTACATACTATAGTATGACATTTTTGGTTGGATTTTGATGACATGCTATACTATGGCCTTTTGGTCAGATTTTTGCACACAGCTATTGTCAAACTCCATTGACTGCATGCTATTTCTTGCCTACATTTCCCATAATGCACCTCAGTTAATTGTTGCCAAGGTAACAGCTGTCTATTGTTTACCTACACTACAGCAGCTTTGTTGAGTAATTCTGTTCTAGAAGTGATGTCACTAACAAATCATGTGATATCACCACCATGTGATGTCAATAAGAGAGATGCTTTGATGCTTTATAAAGAACATTCTGAGGGAAGGTTCTTTAGTTCTGAGCCAGACACTCACTCACTCTCTTTGCCAGCATATTTCATCGGGATAAGTAGCTAAGGATTGGTTTTTATCTGTCCAACACCGACAATTCGGGACTCAACTGTCTTTTGAATTGTCTTTTCAGCACACTGAGTGGAAAATGAGCATAAAATAACCAATAAAGCTACCTGTTACCTATTACCTGTTAGCTATGCATTTGCTGGGTGGCCACACAACATGGTGGTTCCAACCGGAACAACACGCACCCACAAACAATGCACTGCGTGATGATGTCGGTCGCCAAGCTCTATTAGTTATTATTTCATATTTTGGGTTTTCTCCGGGTGCTCCGGTTTCCTCCCACACCAAAAACCTTTCTTTGGCTATTTCTTCCTTAAAAATTAGTAATTAGTTATTATTTCATATTTTGGGTTTTCTCCGGGTGCTCCGGTTCCCACATTAAAAAAACAAAAAATAACAATAAACAATTTTAATTGGAATATAGAAATATTCAGTATGTTGAGTCTCTATTTTGGTATGTTTCTGCTTATGATGTATTGTCAAAGATTGTCTTGAACAGCTCAAAAACATTAATAACATTGTTTTAATCATTTTCATACTTAATAACCTTTTCTAAAAATTGCTTATAAACAGGGTTTTCTTTTGTTTTAAGATTATTTTTGAAGGGCTTTTATTGCCTTTTATCGACAAGAGAGAGCGAGCGTGAAAGGGGGAGAAAGAGAGGGGGAGACATGCAGCAGGGCCGAGGCCAGATTTGAACCCGCGGCCGCTGCGGCGGTGACACAGCCTCTGTACATGAGGTGCCGCTCTGTCCACTGACACACCAGGCGACCATGGACTTGGTTTTAAGAAGTTTGCTACCAGTGTTGGTGACTTTGTTGCTATATCTAGCGACTTTTCAAACCCCCTTGGCGACTTAATTCGTCAAAAGCTTTTTTCTGGTCATTTGGGGAATTATTGTGTTGACAAAGCAGCAAATCTAGCGACTTGTATTGACAAAGCTTCAGCAAAAAGCATCTAACACATCCCGCTCCGCGGTTCACATTACAACCAAGCTCACGAGAGCCGAGTACAGCGAGGGCCGCTGCCGTCTCCTCCTCTCCACTCACACAGCACTCATGCAGCCAGTCTGACCAGCAGCCTCGCAGTCCCGACCTGCAGCAGACTCTGTGACCGCTCTGAGAGCTGCCGCCCTGCAGATGAATCACGCATGTGCAGCTTACGACAGATGATGATTTTGTACAGTTACAGCAGAGATGTAAAGTTTTTCATTAAATATTCACTGTTTTTCAGTTTCACACCCTAAAGTCTCTCACACAGCTCTCTCTGTCTCAGTCAGTCTCACTCACACACACAGTCAGTTTCTTGTCCCTCTCCTCCTCTACCCAAATATAAGCTACAAAAACAAAGACAAAAAAACAAACTTGTAAATACATAAAAATAGTTAGTTGGTAAACTACCTGGTCAGCCTTTTCTGTAAGTTTTGACTCTCTCAGAATTTCATATATTATGCAAATTAGTTGATGATGTCATCTAGCGACTTTTGGGAGAGCCAATAACGACTTCCCTTACAGAGGAGTTGGCAACACTGTTTTCCTGTTGGCTTGAAGGTCAGCAGTTTGTTGTTGGTGTTAGCAGACATTTAAACAGACATCGCACATCTTTAACTGTGAGTTTTCACTCTCTGTGAGCTGGCAACTAACACCTTGCTGTTTTGGTCAGTTTTTTGACATGCCATATCATCGTGTTTTGGGTAGTTTTTGCACATTTTAATGCTACGGCATGTCTCAGCACGCTATTTTATGCTGTTTTCAGGTGTTTTTAGCTGTTTTTGGGACATGTAAACTCTTGAAATTTTTGCCGTACTATAGCCTTGCTCTTTTGGTCATTTTTTCGACATGCTATATTATGTGTTTTGGGCCATATTTGCACGTTTTAAGTCTACGGCGTGTTTCAACATGCTACTTTATGCTGTTTTGAGGTTTTTTTTAGCTATTTTTGGGACATGTCAAATTTGAAATTTTTGCCATACTATAGCTTGCTCTTTGGGTCATTTATTCGAAATGCTATATTATTGTGTTTTGGGCCACATTTGCACGTTTTAATGCTACGGCATGTGTCAGCACACTCTTTTGTGCTGTTTTAAGATGTTTTTAGCTGTTTTTGGGACACGTCAAATTTAGAAATTTTTGCCATATTAAAGCCTTGATGATTTGGTCAGTTTTTTGACAGGCGATATCATTGTGTTTTGGGCTATATTTGCACGCTTTAATGCAACGGCATGTGTCAGTATGCTACTTTTTGCTGGTTTGTGCTACTTTTAGCTGGTTTTGGGACTTGTTAAATTTTGAAATTTTTGCCATACTATAACCTTGCTGTTGTGGCAATTTTTTCAACATGCAAAATTATGCTGTTTTTGACCATATTTGCACTTTTAAATGCTATGGCGTGTCTCAGCATGCTATTTTATGGTGTTTTCAGGTGTTTTCAGCTATTTTTGGGATGTGTAAAATTTGGACATTTTTTTACCTTGCTGTCGTGGTCATTTTTTCGACATGCTATACTGCAGTGTTTTGGGCTGTATTTACACTTTTAATACTATGGCATGTCTCATCATGCTAAGTTGTGCTGTTTTGAAGTCTTTTCATCTGTTTTTGGGACGTGAAATTTTGACATTTTTCCCATACTATAGCCTTGCTGTCGTGGTCATTTTTTCGACATGCCAAATTATGCTGTTTTTTTTTTTTTTTTTACCATATTTGCAGTTTTTAAATGCTATGGCGTGTCTCAGCACACTATTTTATGCTGTTTTGAAGTGTTTTCAGCTGTTTTTGGGACGTGTCAAATTTTGATGTTTTTGCCATACTATAGCCTTGCTATGGTGGTCATTTTTTCAACATTCCAAATTATGCTGTTTTTCACCATATTTGCACTTTTAAATGCTATGGCGTGTCTCAGCACGCTATTTTATGCTGTTTTGAAGTGTTTTCAGCTGTTTATGGCACATGTCAAATTTGGACATTTTTGCCATACTATAGCCTTGCTATCGTGGTCATTTTTTCAACATTCCAACTTATGGTGTTAAAGACAATATTTGCACTCTTAAATACAACAGTGTGTCCCAGGATGTTATTTTATGCTGTTTTGAAGGTTTTTATGCTGTTTTTTGGACGTGTCAAATTTGGACATTTTTGCCATACTATAGCCTTGCTATCGTGGTCATTTTTTCAACATTCCAACTTATGGTGTTAAAGACAATATTTGCACTCTTAAATACAACAGTGTGTCCCAGGATGTTATTTTATGCTGTTTTGAAGGTTTTTATGCTGTTTTTTGGACGTGTCAAATTTGGACATTTTTGCCACTATAGCCTTGCTGTCGTGGTCATTTTTTCGACATGCCAAATTATGCTGTTTTTTACCATATTTGCACTTTTAAATGCTATGGCGTGTCTCAGCACACTATTTTATGCTGTTTTGAAGTGTTTTCAGCTGTTTTTGGGACGTGTCAAATTTTGATGTTTTTGCCATACTATAGCCTTGCTGCTGTCGTGGTCATTTTTTCGACATGCTATACTGCAGTGTTTTGGGCTGTATTTACACTTTTAATACTATGGCATGTCTCATCATGCTAAGTTATGCTGTTTTGAAGTCTTTTCAGCTGTTTTTGGGACGTGTCAAATTTTGATGTTTTTGCCATACTATAGCCTTGCTGTCGTGATAATTTTTTCGACATGCAAAAATTATGTTGTTTTTGACCATATTTGCACTTTTAAATGCTATGGCGTGTCTCAGCACGCTATTTTTGTGCTGTTTTCAGGTGTTTTCAGCTATTTTTGGGACATGTCAAATTTGGACATTTTTGCCATACTATAGCCTTGCTGTCGTGGTAATTTTTTCGACATGCCAACTGATGCTGTTTTTTGACCATATTTGCACTTTTAAATGCTATGGCGTGTCTCAGCACAATATTTTATGCTGTTTTGAAGTGTTTTCAGCTGTTTTTGGCACATGTCAAATTTGGACATTTTTGCCATACTATAGCCTTGCTATCGTGGTCATTTTTTCGACATGCCAAATTATGCTGTTTTTGACCATATTTGCACTTTTAAATGCTATGGCGTGTCTCAGCACGCTATTTTATGCTGTTTTCAAGTGTTTTCAACTGTTTTTGGGACGTGTCAAATTTTGCTGTTTTTGCCATACTATAGCCTTACTGTCGTGGTCATTTTTTCATCATGCTAAAATGCGGGGGTTTTGGGCTGTATTTACAATTTTAATGCTATGACGTGTCTTAGCATACTATTTTATGATGTTTTGAAGTGTTTTCAGCTGTTTTTGGGACATGTCAAATTTTGATGTTTTCGCCATACTATAGCCTTGCTGTCGTGGTCATTTTTTCGACATGCCAAATTATGCTGTTTTTTTACCATATTTGCAGTTTTAAATGCTATGGCGTGTCTCAGCACGCTATTTTATGCTGTTTTGAAGTGTTTTCAGCTGTTTTTGGCACATGTCAAATTTGGACATTTTTGCCATACTATAGCCTTGCTATCGTGGTCATTTTTTCAACATTCCAAATTATGGTGTTAAAGACAGTATTTGCACTCTTAAATACAACAGCGTGTCTCAGGATGTTATTTTTATGCTGTTTTGAAGGTTTTTATGCTGTTTTTTGGACATGTCAAATTAGGACATTTTTGCCATACTATAGCCTTGCTGTCGTGGTCATTTTTTCGACATGCCAAATGATGCTGTTTTTGACCATATTTGCACTTTCAAAAGCTATGGTGTGTCTCAGCACGCTATTTTATGCTGTTTTCAAGTGTTTTCAACTGTTTTTGGGACGTGTAAAATTTGGACATTTTTGCCATACTATAGCCTTGCTGTTGTGGTAACTTTTTCAACATGCCAAATGATGCTGTTTTTGACCATATTTGCGCTTTTAAATGCTATGGCGTGTCTCAGCATGCTATTTTATGCTGTTTTCAAGTGTTTTCAGCTGTTTTTGGGACGTGTCATATTTTGATGTTTTTGCCATACTATAGCCTTGCTGTCATGGTAATTTTTTCAACATGCCAAATTATGTTTTTTTTCACCATATTTGCACTTTTAAATGTCAGACGTGTCTCAGCACAATATTTTATGCTGTTTTGAAGTGTTTTCAGCTGTTTTTGGCACATGTCAAATTTGGACATTTTTGCCATACTATAGCCTTGCTGTCGTGGTCATTTTTTCGACATGCCAAATGATGCTGTTTTTGACCATATTTGCACTTTTAAATGCTATGGCGTGTCTCAGCACGCTATTTTATGCTGTTTTCAAGTGTTTTGAACTATTTTTGGGACGTGTCAAATTTTGCTGTTTTTGCCATACTATAGCCTTGCTATCGTGGTCATTTTTTCGACATGCCAAATGATGCTGTTTTTGACCATATTTGCACTTTTAAATGCTATGGCGTGTCTCAGCACGATATTTTTATGGTTTTTTCAGCTGTTTTTGGGACGTGTCAAATTTTGCTGTTTTTGCCATACTAAAGCCTTGCTGTTGTGGTCATTTTGTCATCATGCTATAATACGGTGTTTTGGGCTGTATTTACAATTTTAATGCTATGGCGTGTCTCAGCACACTATTTTATGCTGTTTTGAGGTATTTTCATCTGTTTTTTGGACATGTCAAATTTTGACATTTTTGCCATACTATAGCCTTGCTGTCGTGGTCATTTTTTCAACATGCCAAATGATGCGGTTTTTGATCATGTTTGCACCTTTAAATGCTATGTCGTGTCTCAGCACGCTATTTTATGCTGTTTTCAAGTGTTTTCAGCTGTTTTTGGGACGTGTCAAATTTTGATGTTTTTGCCATACTATAGCCTTGCTGTCGTGGTCATTTTTTCAACATGCCAAATGATGCTGTTTTTCACCGTATTTGCACTTTTAAATGTCAGGCGTGTCTCAGCACAATATTTTATGGTGTTTTGAAGTGTTTTCAGCTGTTTTTGTCACATGTCAAATTTGGACATTTTTGCCATACTATAGCCTTGCTGTCGTGGTCATTTTTTCATCATGCCAAATTATGCTGTTTTTGACCATATTTGATATTTGCACTTTTAAATGCTATAGCGTGTCTCAGCACATTATTTTATGCTGTTTTGAGGTATTTTCATCTGTTTTTGGGACATTTCAAATTTTGATGTTTTTGCCATACTATAGCCTTGCTGTCGTGGTCATTTTTTCATCATGCTAAAATGCGGTGTTTTTGGGCTGTATTTACAATTTTAATGCTATGGCGTGTCTTAGCATACTATTTTATGCTGTTTTGAAGTGTTTTCAGCTGTTTTTGGGACATGTAAAATTTGGAAATTTTTGCCATACTATAGCCTTGCTGTCGTGGTCATTTTTTTTCGACATGCCAAATGATGCTGTTTTTGACCATATTTGCACTTTTAAATGCTATGGCATGTCTCAGCACGCTAGTTTATGCTGTTTTGAAGTGTTTTCAGCTGTTTTTGGGACGTGTCAAATTTGGACATTTTTGCCATACTATAGCCTTGCTATGGTGGTCATTTTTTCAACATTCCAAATTATGGTGTTAAAGACAATATTTGCACTCCCTTAAATACAACAGTGTGTCCCAGGATGTTATTTTATGCTGTTTTGAAGGTTTTTATGCTGTTTTTTGGACATGTCAAATTTGGACATTTTTGCCATACTATAGCCTTGCTGTCGTGGTCATTTTTTCGACGTGCGAAATTATACTGTTTTTGACCATATTTGCACTTTTAAATGCTATGGCGTGTCTCAGCACGCTATTTTATGCTGTTATCAAGTGTTTTAAACTGTTTTTGTGACGTGTCAAATTTTGATGTTTTTGCCATACTATAGCCTTACTGTCATGGTCATTTTTTCATCATGCTAAAATGCGGTATTTTGGGGCTGTATTTACAATTTTAATGCTATGGCGTGTCTTAGCATACTATTTTATGCTGTTTTGAAGTGTTTTCAGCTGTTTTTGGGACATGTAAAATTTGGACATTTTTGCCATACTATAGCCTTGCTATCGTGGTCATTTTTTCAACATTCCAACTTATGGTGTTAAAGACAATATTTGCACTCTTAAATACAACAGTGTGTCCCAGGATGTTATTTTATGCTGTTTTGAAGGTTTTTATGCTGTTTTTTGGACGTATCAAATTTGGACATTTTTGCCATACTATAGCCTTGCTGTCGTGGTCATTTTTTCGACATGCCAAATTATGCTGTTTTTTTTTACCATATTTGCAGTTTTAAATGCTATGGCGTGTCTCAGCACGCTATTTTATGCTGTTTTGAAGTGTTTTCAGCTGTTTTTGGGACGTGTCAAATTTTGATGTTTTTGCCATACTATAGCCTTGCTGTCGTGGTCATTTTTTCGACATGCTATACTGCAGTGTTTTGGGCTGTATTTACACTTTTAATACTATGGCATGTCTCATCATGCTAAGTTATGCTGTTTTGAAGTCTTTTCAGCTGTTTTTGGGACGTGTCAAATTTTGATGTTTTTGCCATACTATAGCCTTGCTGTCGTGATAATTTTTTCGACATGCAAAATTATGTTGTTTTTGACCATATTTGCACTTTTAAATGCTATGGCGTGTCTCAGCACGCTATTTTGTGCTGTTTTCAGGTGTTTTCAGCTATTTTTGGGACGTGTCAAATTTAGCTTTTTTTGCCATACTATAGCCTTGCTGTCGTGGTCATTTTTTCAACATGCCAACTGATGCTGTTTTTGACCATATTTGCACTTTTAAATGCTATGACGTGTCTTAGCATACTATTTTATGATGTTTTGAAGTGTTTTCAGCTGTTTTTGGGACGTGTCAAATTTGGACATTTTTGCCATACTATAGCCTTGCTATGGTGGTCATTTTTTCAACATTCCAAATTATGGTGTTAAAGACAATATTTGCACTCTTAAATACAACAGTGTGTCCCAGGATGTTATTTTATGCTGTTTTGAAGGTTTTTATGCTGTTTTTGGACATGTCAAATTTGGACATTTTTGCCATACTATAGCCTTGCTGTCGTGGTCATTTTTTCGACGTGCGAAATTATACTGTTTTTGACCATATTTGCACTTTTAAATGCTATGGCGTGTCTCACACGCTATTTTATGCTGTTATCAAGTGTTTTCAACTGTTTTTGTGACGTGTCAAATTTTGATGTTTTTGCCATACTATAGCCTTACTGTCATGGTCATTTTTTCATCATGCTAAAATGCGGTATTTTGGGGCTGTATTTACAATTTTAATGCTATGGCGTGTCTTAGCATACTATTTTATGCTGTTTTGAAGTGTTTTCAGCTGTTTTTGGGACATGTAAAATTTGGACATTTTTGCCATACTATAGCCTTGCTGTCGTGGTCATTTTTTCGACATGCCAAATGATGCTGTTTTTGACATTATTTGCACTTTTAAATGCTATGGCGTGTCTCAGCACAATATTTTATGCTGTTTTGAAGTGTTTTCAGCTGTTTTTGGCACATGTAAAATTTGGACATTTTTGCCATACTATAGCCTTGCTGTCGTGGTCATTTTTTCGACATGCCAAATGATGCTGTTTTTGATACCATATTTGCAGTTTTAAATGCTATGGCGTGTCTCAGCACGCTATTTTATGCTGTTTTGAAGTGTTTTCAGCTGTTTTTGTGACGTGTCAAATTTTGATGTTTTTGCCATACTATAGCCTTACTGTCATGGTCATTTTTTCATCATGCTAAAATGCGGTATTTTGGGGCTGTATTTACAATTTTAATGCTATGGCGTGTCTTAGCATACTATTTTATGCTGTTTTGAAGTGTTTTCAGCTGTTTTTGGGACGTGTCAAATTTTGATGTTTTTGCCATACTATAGCTTGCTGTCGTGGTCATTTTTTCGACATGCCAGATGATGCTGTTTTTGACCATATTTGCACTTTTAAATGCTATGGCGTGTCTCAGCATGCTATTTTATGGTGTTTTGAAGTGTTTTCAGCTGTTTTTGGGACATGTCAAATTTTGATGTTTTCGCCATACTATAGCCTTGCTTGTCGTGGTCATTTGTTCGACGTGTGAAGTTATGCTGTTTTTGACCATATTTGCACTTTTAAATGCTATGGCGTGTCTCAGCACGCTATTTTATGCTGTTTTGAAGTGTTTTCAGCTGTTTTTGGGACATGTCAAATTTTGATGTTTTTGCCATACTATAGCCTTGCTGTCGTGGTCATTTTTTCGACATGCCAAATGATGCTGTTTTTGACATTATTTGCACTTTTAAATGCTATGGCGTGTCTCAGCACGCTATTTTATGCTGTTTTCAAGTGTTTTTCAGCTGTTTTTGGGACGTATCAAATTTTGATATTTTTGCCATACTATAGCCTTGCTGTCGTGGTCATTTTTTAGACATGCCAAATGATGCTGTTTTTGACCATATTTGCACTTTTAAATGCTATGGCGTGTCTCAGCACGCTATTTTATGCTGTTTTGAAGTGTTTTCAGCTGTTTTTGGGACGTGTCAAATTTGGACATTTTTGCCATACTATAGCCTTGCTATGGTGGTCATTTTTTCAACATTCCAAATTATGGTGTTAAAGACAATATTTGCACTCTTAAATACAACAGTGTGTCCCAGGATGTTATTTTATGCTGTTTTTGAAGGTTTTTATGCTGTTTTTTGGACATGTCAAATTTGGACATTTTTGCCATACTATAGCCTTGCTGTCGTGGTCATTTTTTCGACGTGCGAAATTATACTGTTTTTGACCATATTTGCACTTTTAAATGCTATGGCGTGTCTCAGCACGCTATTTTATGCTGTTATCAAGTGTTTTCAAACTGTTTTTGTGACGTGTCAAATTTTGATGTTTTTGCCATACTATAGCCTTACTGTCATGGTCATTTTTTCATCATGCTAAAATGCGGTATTTTGGGGCTGTATTTACAATTTTAATGCTATGGTGTGTCTTAGCATACTATTTTATGTGTGTTTTGAAGTGTTTTCAGCTGTTTTTGTCACATGTCAAATTTGGACATTTTTGCTATACTATAGCCTTGCTGTCGTGGTCATTTTTTCGACATGCCAAATGATGCTGTTTTTGACCATATTTGCACTTTTAAATGCTATGGCGTGTCTCAGCACGCTATTTTATGCTGTTTTGAAGTGTTTTCAGCTGTTTTTGGGACGTGTCAAATTTGGACATTTTTGCCATACTATAGCCTTGCTGTCATGGTCATTTTTTCATCATGCTAAAATGCGGTATTTTGGGGCTGTATTTACAATTTTAATGCTATGGCGTGTCTTAGCATACTATTTTATGCTGTTTTGAAGTGTTTTCAGCTGTTTTTGGGACATGTCAAATTTTGATGTTTTCGCCATACTATAGCCTTGCTTGTCGTGGTCATTTTTTCGACGTGTGAAGTTATGCTGTGTTTTTGACCATATTTGCACTTTTAAATGCTATAGCGTGTCTCAGCACACTATTTTATGCTGTTTTGAGGTATTTTCATCTGTTTTTGGGACATGTCAAATTTTGATGTTTTCGCCATACTATAGCCTTGCTGTCGTGGTCATTTTTTCGACATGCCAAATGATGCTGTTTTTGACATTATTTGCACTTTTAAATGCTATGGCATGTCTCAGCACGCTATTTTATGCTGTTTTCAAGTGTTTTCAGCTGCTGTTTTTGGGACGTGTCAAATTTTGATATTTTTGCCATACTATAGCCTTGCTGTCGTGGTCATTTTTTCGACATGCCAAATGATGCTGTTTTTGACCATATTTGCACTTTTAAATGCTATGGCGTGTCTCAGCACGCTATTTTATGCTGTTTTGAAGTGTTTTCAGCTGTTTTTGGGACGTGTCAAATTTGGACATTTTTGCCATACTATAGCCTTGCTATGGTGGTCATTTTTTCAACATTCCAAATTATGGTGTTAAAGACAATATTTGCACTCTTAAATACAACAGTGTGTCCCAGGATGTTATTTTATGCTGTTTTGAAGGTTTTTATGCTGTTTTTTGGACATGTCAAATTTGGACATTTTTGCCATACTATAGCCTTGCTGTCGTGGTCATTTTTTCGACGTGCGAAATTATACTGTTTTTGACCATATTTGCACTTTTAAATGCTATGGCGTGTCTCAGCACGCTATTTTATGCTGTTATCAAGTGTTTTCAACTGTTTTTGTGACGTGTCAAATTTTGATGTTTTTGCCATACTATAGCCTTACTGTCATGGTCATTTTTTCATCATGCTAAAATGCGGTATTTTGGGGCTGTATTTACAATTTTAATGCTATGGCGTGTCTTAGCATACTATTTTATGCTGTTTTGAAGTGTTTTCAGCTGTTTTTGGGACATGTAAAATTTGGACATTTTTGCCATACTATAGCCTTGCTGTCGTGGTCATTTTTTCGCCATGCCAAATGATGCTGTTTTTGACATTATTTGCACTTTTAAATGCTATATTGTGTCTCAGCACGCTATTTTATGCTGTTTTCAAGTGTTTTCAGCTGTTTTTGGGACATGTAAAATTTGGACATTTTTGCCATACTATAGCCTTGCTGTCGTGGTCATTTTTTCGCCATGCCAAATTATGCTGTTTTTGACATTATTTGCACTTTTAAATGCTATGTCGTGTCTCAGCACGCTATTTTATGCTGTTTTCAAGTGTTTTCAGCTGTTTTTGGGACGTGTCAAATTTTGATGTTTTTGCCATACTATAGCCTTGCTGTCGTGGTCATTTTTTCGACATGCCAAATGATGCTGTTTTTGACCATATTTGCACTTTTAAATGCTATGGCGTGTCTCAGCACGCTATTTTATGCTGTTTTGAAGTGTTTTCAGCTGTTTTTTGGGACGTGTCAAATTTGGACATTTTTGCCATACTATAGCCTTGCTATGGTGGTCATTTTTTCATCATGCTAAAATGCGGTATTTGGGGGCTGTATTTACAATTTTAATGCTATGGTGTGTCTTAGCATACTATTTTTTATGGTGTTTTGAAGTGTTTTCAGCTGTTTTTGTCACATGTCAAATTTGGACATTTTTGCCATACTATAGCCTTGCTGTCGTGGTCATTTTTTCATCATGCTAAAATGCGGTATTTTGGGGCTGTATTTACAATTTTAATGCTATGGCGTGTCTTAGCATACTATTTTATGCTGTTTTGAAGTGTTTTCAGCTGTTTTTGGGACATGTCAAATTTTGATGTTTCGCCATACTATAGCCTTGCTGTCGTGGTCATTTTTTCGACGTGTGAAGTTATGCTGTTTTTGACATTATTTGCACTTTTAAATGCTATGGCGTGTCTCAGCACGCTATTTTATGCTGTTTTCAAGTGTTTTCAGCTGTTTTTGGGACGTGTCAAATTTTGATATTTTTGCCATACTATAGCCTTGCTGTCGTGGTCATTTTTTCGACATGCCAAATGATGCTGTTTTTGACCATATTTGCACTTTTAAATGCTATGGCGTGTCTCAGCACGCTATTTTATGCTGTTTTGAAGTGTTTTCAGCTGTTTTTTGGGACGTGTCAAATTTGGACATTTTTGCCATACTATAGCCTTGCTATGGTGGTCATTTTTTCAACATTCCAAATTATGGTGTTAAAGACAATATTTGCACTCTTAAATACAACAGTGTGTCCCAGGATGTTATTTTATGCTGTTTTGAAGGTTTTTATGCTTTTTTTGGACATGTCAATTTGGACATTTTTGCCATACTATAGCCTTGCTGTCGTGGTCATTTTTTCGACGTGCGAAATTATACTGTTTTTGACCATATTTGCACTTTTAAATGCTATGGCGTGTCTCAGCACGCTATTTTATGCTGTTATCAAGTGTTTTCAACTGTTTTTGTGACGTGTCAAATTTTGATGTTTTTGCCATACTATAGCCTTACTGTCATGGTCATTTTTTCATCATGCTAAAATGCGGTATTTTGGGGCTGTATTTACAATTTTAATGCTATGGCGTGTCTTAGCATACTATTTTATGCTGTTTTGAAGTGTTTTCAGCTGTTTTTGGGACATGTCAAATTTTGATGTTTTTGCCATACTATAGCCTTGCTGTCGTGGTCATTTTTTCGACGTGTGAAGTTATGCTGTTTTTGACCATATTTGCACTTTTAAATGCTATAGCGTGTCTCAGCACGCTATTTTATGCTGTTTTGAGGTATTTTCATCTGTTTTTGGGACATGTCAAATTTTGATGTTTTCGCCATACTATAGCCTTGCTGTCGTGGTCATTTTTTCGACATGCCAAATGATGCTGTTTTTGACCATATTTGCACTTTTACATGCTATGGCGTGTCTCAGCACGCTATTTTATGCTGTTTTGAAGTGTTTTCAGCTGTTTTTGGGACGTGTCAAATTTGGACATTTTTGCCATACTATAGCCTTACTGTCATGGTCATTTTTTCATCATGCTAAAATGCGGTATTTTGGGGCTGTATTTACAATTTTAATGCTATGGCGTGTCTTAGCATACTATTTTATGCTGTTTTGAAGTGTTTTCAGCTGTTTTTGGGACATGTCAAATTTTGATGTTTTCGCCATACTATAGCCTTGCTGTCGTGGTCATTTTTTCGACATGCCAAATGATGCTGTTTTTGACATTATTTGCACTTTTAAATGCTATGGCGTGTCTCAGGACGCTATTTTATGCTGTTTTCAAGTGTTTTCAGCTGTTTTTGGGACGTGTCAAATTTTGATGTTTTTGCCATACTATAGCCTTGCTATGGTGGTCATTTTTTTCATCATGCTAAAATGCGGTATTTGGGGGCTGTATTTACATTTTAATGCCATGGTGTGTCTTAGCATACTATTTTATGTGTTTTGAAGTGTTTTCAGCTGTTTTTGTCACATGTCAAATTTGGACATTTTTGCCATACTATAGCCTTGCTGTCGTGGTCATTTTTTCATCATGCTAAAATGCGGTATTTTGGGGCTGTATTTACAATTTTAATGCTATGGCGTGTCTTAGCATACTATTTTATGCTGTTTTGAAGTGTTTTCAGCTGTTTTTTGGGACATGTCAAATTTTGATCTTTTCGCCATACTATAGCCTTGCTGTCGTGGTCATTTTTTCGACATGCCAAATGATGCTGTTTTTGACATTATTTGCACTTTTAAATGCTATGGCGTGTCTCAGCACGCTATTTTATGCTGTTTTCAAGTGTTTTCAGCTGTTTTTGGGACGTGTCAAATTTTGATATTTTTGCCATACTATAGCCTTGCTGTCGTGGTCATTTTTTCGACATGCCAAATGATGCTGTTTTTTGACCATATTTGCACTTTTAAATGCTATGGCGTGTCTCAGCACGCTATTTTATGCTGTTTTGAAGTGTTTTCAGCTGTTTTTGGGACGTGTCAAATTTGGACATTTTTGCCATACTATAGCCTTGCTATGGTGGTCATTTTTTCAACATTCCAAATTATGTGTTAAAGACAATATTTGCACTCTTAAATACAACAGTGTGTCCCAGGATGTTATTTTATGCTGTTTTGAAGGTTTTTATGCTGTTTTTTGGACATGTCAAATTTGGACATTTTTGCCATACTATAGCCTTGCTGTCGTGGTCATTTTTTCGACGTGCGAAATTATACTGTTTTTGACCATATTTGCACTTTTAAATGCTATGGCGTGTCTCAGCACGCTATTTTATGCTGTTATCAAGTGTTTTCAACTGTTTTTGTGACGTGTCAAATTTTGATGTTTTTGCCATACTATAGCCTTACTGTCATGGTCATTTTTTCATCATGCTAAAATGCGGTATTTTGGGGCTATTTACAATTTTAATGCTATGGCGTGTCTTAGCATACTATTTTATGCTGTTTTGAAGTGTTTTCAGCTGTTTTTGGGATGTCAAATTTTGATGTTTTCGCCATACTATAGCCTTGCTGTCGTGGTCATTTTTTCGACGTGTGAAGTTATGCTGTTTTTGACCATATTTGCACTTTTAAATGCTATAGCGTGTCTCAGCACACTATTTTATGCTGTTTTGAGGTATTTTCATCTGTTTTTGGGACATGTCAAATTTTGATGTTTTCGCCATACTATAGCCTTGCTGTCGTGGTCATTTTTTCGACATGCCAAATGATGCTGTTTTTGACCATATTTGCACTTTTACATGCTATGGCGTGTCTCAGCACGCTATTTTATGCTGTTTTGAAGTGTTTTCAGCTGTTTTTGGGACGTGTCAAATTTGGACATTTTTGCCATACTATAGCCTTACTGTCATGGTCATTTTTTCATCATGCTAAAATGCGGTATTTTGGGGCTGTATTTACAATTTTAATGCTATGGCGTGTCTTAGCATACTATTTTATGCTGTTTTGAAGTGTTTTCAGCTGTTTTTGGGACATGTCAAATTTTGATGTTTTCGCCATACTATAGCCTTGCTGTCGTGGTCATTTTTTCGACATGCCAAATGATGCTGTTTTTGACATTATTTGCACTTTTAAATGCTATGGCGTGTCTCAGGACGCTATTTTATGCTGTTTTCAAGTGTTTTCAGCTGTTTTTGGGACGTGTCAAATTTTGATATTTTTGCCATACTATAGCCTTGCTGTCGTGGTCATTTTTTCAACATTCCAAATTATGGTGTTAAAGACAATATTTGCACTCTTAAATACAACA
This sequence comes from Plectropomus leopardus, assembly GCF_008729295.1. Taxonomy (NCBI): domain Eukaryota; kingdom Metazoa; phylum Chordata; class Actinopteri; order Perciformes; family Serranidae; genus Plectropomus; species Plectropomus leopardus. The sequence continues at coordinate 31,477,948 of NC_056466.1, forward strand.
GTGTGTCCCAGGATGTTATTTTATGCTGTTTTGAAGGTTTTATGCTGTTTTTTGGACATGTCAAATTTGGACATTTTTGCCATACTATAGCCTTGCTGTCGTGGTCATTTTTTCGCCATGCGAAATTATGCTGTTTTTGACATTATTTGCACTTTTAAATGCTATGTCGTGTCTCAGCACGCTATTTTATGCTGTTTTCAAGTGTTTTTCAGCTGTTTTTGGGACGTGTCAAATTTTGATGTTTTTGCCATACTATAGCCTTGCTGTCGTGGTCATTTTTTCGACATGCCAAATGATGCTGTTTTTGACCATATTTGCACTTTTAAATGCTATGGCGTGTCTCAGCACGCTATTTTATGCTGTTTTGAAGTGTTTTCAGCTGTTTTTGGGACGTGTCAAATTTGGACATTTTTGCCATACTATAGCCTTGCTATGGTGGTCATTTTTTCATCATGCTAAAATGCGGTATTTTGGGGCTGTATTTACAATTTTAATGCTATGGTGTGTCTTAGCATACTATTTTATGGTGTTTTGAAGTGTTTTCAGCTGTTTTTGTCACATGTCAAATTTGGACATTTTTGCCATACTATAGCCTTGCTGTCGTGGTCATTTTTTCGACATGCCAAATTATGCTGTTTTTGACATTATTTGCACTTTTAAATGCTATGGCGTGTCTCAGCACGCTATTTTATGCTGTTATCAAGTGTTTTCAACTGTTTTTGTGACGTGTCAAATTTTGATGTTTTTGCCATACTATAGCCTTACTGTCATGGTCATTTTTTCATCATGCTAAAATGCGGTATTTTGGGGCTGTATTTACAATTTTAATGCTATGGCGTGTCTTAGCATACTATTTTATGCTGTTTTGAAGTGTTTTCAGCTGTTTTTGGGACATGTCAAATTTTGATGTTTTTCGCCATACTATAGCCTTGCTGTCGTGGTCATTTTTTCGACATGAAAATGATGCTGTTTTTGACCATATTTGCACTTTTAAATGCTATGGCGTGTCTCAGGACGCTATTTTATGCTGTTTTCAAGTGTTTTCAGCTGTTTTTGGGACATGTCAAATTTTGATATTTTTGCCATACTATAGCCTTGCTGTCGTGGTCATTTTTTCGACATGCCAAATGATGCTGTTTTTGACATTATTTGCACTTTTAAATGCTATGGCGTGTCTCAGCACGCTATTTTATGCTGTTTTCAAGTGTTTTCAGCTGTTTTTGGGACGTGTCAAATTTTGATATTTTTGCCATACTATAGCCTTGCTGTCGTGGTCATTTTTTCGACATGCCAAATGATGCTGTTTTTGACCATATTTGCACTTTTAAATGCTATGGCGTGTCTCAGCACGCTATTTTATGCTGTTTTGAAGTGTTTTCAGCTGTTTTTGGGACGTGTCAAATTTGGACATTTTTGCCATACTATAGCCTTGCTGTCGTGGTCATTTTTTCGCCATGCGAAATTATGCTGTTTTTGACATTATTTGCACTTTTAAATGCTATGTCGTGTCTCAGCACGCTATTTTATGCTGTTTTCAAGTGTTTTCAGCTGCTTTTTTTTGGGACGTGTCAAATTTTGATGTTTTTGCCATACTATAGCCTTGCTGTCGTGGTCATTTTTTCGACATGCCAAATGATGCTGTTTTTGACCATATTTGCACTTTTAAATGCTATGGCGTGTCTCAGCACGCTATTTTATGCTGTTTTGAAGTGTTTTCAGCTGTTTTTGGGACTGTGTCAATTTTGGACATTTTTGCCATACTATAGCCTTGCTATGGTGGTCATTTTTTCATCATGCTAAAATGCTGTATTTTGGGGCTGTATTTACCATTTTAATGCTATGGTGTGTCTTAGCATACTATTTTATGTGTTTTGAAGTGTTTTCAGCTGTTTTTGTCACATGTCAAATTTGGACATTTTTGCCATACTATAGCCTTGCTGTCGTGGTCATTTTTTCGACATGCCAAATTATGCTGTTTTTGACATTATTTGCACTTTTACATGCTATGGCGTGTCTCAGCACGCTATTTTATGCTGTTATCAAGTGTTTTCAACTGTTTTTGTGACGTGTCAAATTTTGATGTTTTTGCCATACTATAGCCTTACTGTCATGGTCATTTTTTCATCATGCTAAAATGCGGTATTTTTGGGCTGTATTTACAATTTTAATGCTATGGCGTGTCTTAGCATACTATTTTATGCTGTTTTGAAGTGTTTTCAGCTGTTTTTGGGACATGTCAAATTTTGATGTTTTTGCCATACTATAGCCTTGCTGTCGTGATAATTTTTTCAACATGCCAAATGATGCTGTTTTTGACGATATATGCACTTTTAAATGCTATGGCCTGTCTCAGCACGCTATTTTATGCTGTTTTCAACTATTTTCAGCTGTTTTTTTGGGACGTGTCAAATTTTGATGTTTTTGCCATACTATAGCCTTGCTGTTGTGGTCATTTTGTCATCATGCTATAATACGGTGTTTTGGACTGTATTTACAATTTTTATGCTATGGCGTGTCTTAGCATACTTTTTCATGCTGTTTTGAAGTGTATTCAGCTGTTTTTGGGACATGTAAAATTTTGACATTTTTGCCATACTATAGCCTTGCTGTCGTGATCATTTTTTCGACATGCCAAATGATGCTGTTTTTGACGATATATGCACTTTTAAATGATATGGCGTGTCTCAGCATACTTTTTCATGCTGTTTTGAAGTGTTTTCAGCTGTTTTTGGGACGTGTCAAATTTTGATGTTTTTGCCATACTATAGCCTTGCTGTCGTGGTCATTTTTTCATCATGCTATAATGCTGTGTTTTGGGCTTTATTTACAATTTTAATGCTATGGCGTGTCTTAGCACGCTATTTTATGGTGTTTTCAGGTGTTTTCAGCTATTTTTGGGATGTGTCAAATTTTGATGTTTTTGCCATACTATAGCCTTGCTGTCGTGGTCATTTTTTCATCATGCTATAATGCTGTGTTTTGGGCTTTATTTACAATTTTAATGATATGGCGTGTCTTAGCACGCTATTTTATGGTGTTTTCAGGTGTTTTCAGCTATTTTTGGGATGTGTCAAATTTTGCTGTTTTTGCCATACTATAGCCTTGCTATCGTGGTAATTTTTTCAACATGCCAAATTATGCTGTTTTTGACCATATTTGCACATTTAAACATCAGGCATGTCTCAGCACACTATTTTATGCTGTTTTGAAGTGTTTTCAGCTGTTTTTTGGCACATGTCAAATTTAGACATTTTTGCCATACCACATAGCCTTGCTATCGTTGTCATTTTTTCAACATTCCAAATTATGGTGTTTAAGGCAGTATTTGCACTCTTTAATGCAATGGCGTGTCTCAGGACGTTATTTTCTGCTGTTTGGGGGGGTTTTCTACTGTTTTTGGGACATGTCAAAATTTGACATTTTTGCCATAGCACGCCATATCATGCTGTTTTGAGGGTGTTTTCAGCTGCTTTCAAAATGTGTGAAGTTTTGACATCTTTGCCTTACTATAGCCTTGCTTTTTTACGGTTTTTCGATATGCTTCTAAATGGCGTTTTGGGTCGTATTTACACATTTTAATGTGTAAATGTATTTACACATTTTAATGATATGGCGTGTGTCAGCATTCTTTTTTTTTCTTTTGCTGTTTTGGGCTGTTTTCAGCTGTTTTTGGGACATGTCAAATTTTAAAATTTTTGCCATACTATAGCCTTGGTTTTTTGGTCATTTTCTCAACATGCTATACTATGGTCTTTTGGGCTGTTTTAACACGTTTTAATGTTTCGTCTGAAAATGACATAATATACCTTGTAGTAATATGTCATAGTATACAAAGTGGAAACAAAGGCAGAAAAAGGGCAAAAAAGTCAGAAATTTGCATGTCGAAAAAATGGCAAAAAACGCCATAATATAGTATGTCAAAATGACATGTCAGATTTTGACATGTCATAAAAATGGCTGAAAACTACGAAATTTACCTTGTAGAGACATGTCATAGAATAGAAGGTGAAAACAAAGGTCAAAAAAGGCCAAAAATATCACAATTTATCAGAAAACGCCATAATATTGTATGTCGACAAAACTCAAATTTTGACATACCATAAAAATGGCTAAAAATGACATAATTTACCTTGTAGAGATGTGTCATAGCATACAAAGTGGAAACACAGACAAAAAATAGGCCAAAAAAGTGATAATATAGCATGTCAAAAAAGTGGCAGAAAACACCATAGTGTAGCATGTCTAAAAAACTCAAATTTTGACATGTCATAAAAACTGCTGAAAACAACATAGTATACCGCGTAGAGACGTGTCATAGTATACAAAGTGCAAACAAAGGCCAAAAAAGGCCCAAAAGGTCATAATTTAGCATGTCCAGAAAATTGGAGAAAACACCATATTATTGTATGTTGAAAAAACTCAAATTTCTACAAGTCATAAAAATGAATAAAAACTACTTAATATACCTTGTAAAGACATGTCAAAGAATAGACAGTGGAAACAAAGGCCAGAAAAGGCTTAAAATGTCATAAGTTAGCATGTTGAAAATTTGGCAGAAAAAAACCTCAAATTTTGACATGTCATAAAAATGGCTGAAAACTACGAAATTTACCTTGTAGAGACATGTCATAGAATAGAAGGTGAAAACAAAGGTCAAAAAAGGCCAAATACGTCACAATTTAGCATGCTGAATAAATGGCAGAAAATGCCATAATATTGTATGTCGACAAAACTCAAATTTTGACATACCATAAAAATGGCTGAAAATGACATAATATTCCTTTTAAAGACTGAAAACTACGAAATTTACCTTGTAGAGACATGTCATCGTGTACAAAGTGGAAACAAAGGCCAGAAAAGGCTAAAAATGTCATAATTTAGCATGTCGAAACAATGGCAAAAAACGCCATAGTATAGTATGTCGAAAATGTCAAAAAATGGCTGAACACAAGATAATATACCTTGTAGAGACAAAGGCCAAAAACGCCATAATCAAGCATGTCAAAAAAATTGCAAGAAAGGCCATGGTACTGTATAGCGAAAATCCTCAAATTTCACGTCATTAAAATGGCTGAAAACGACATAATATACTTTGGAGAGACATGTCATAGTATACAAAGTGGAAAAAAAGGCCAAAAAAGTCCAAAAACTCCATAACTAAGCATGTCGAAAAAATGGCAGAAAACGGCATAGCATAGTATCGCGAAAAATTTCAAATTTTGACATGTCATAAAAAACATTTTATTTCAACGTGCCATACAATCGCGTCTACAAGCTATATTTCCTTTTCAGCCATTTTTCTAATATGTAAAATTTCACATTTTTCAACATACTATACTAAGTCCGTATCAGACATTTTTTTCGACAGGCTTTATTATCATGTTTTATAAGCCGTTTTGGTCATATTTTTAAACTTTTATTTTATCTTTATAGTAAGTAACTATTAAGATGTGTAGGGTATATTTGTTGAAACAATAGTACACATTTTATTCAGAAAATGTAGTGCATGAAAAGTGGAAGTATTGTGGGAATGATCCACAACATACTGTAGAGATGTACTAAAAACAAGTCATTACAGTCTGTTTCATTGGATACCTGACACCATTGTTTGCTGTAGACAAACGCCTCAAACACGGAGGCAACACAGAGTACAAGGTGTTTTTGAGTACAGTAAGAAATTATACATATTCATACATTTTAACCCTTTGGAACCTGGATTGATTGGTTTCCTTGTGCTGCTTTCAGATGCCTTTCACAAGCTTTTTGACCATTTTAAAATTGGTGCAATTTCTTTCGAAACAACACAATAAAATAAATAACAAACATTGGAAGAAATGAGTAAAAGGTGACTAGAAAATTATCTAAAAAGTAGTTTTTAGAAATGATCACAAATAATTTGGGGGGGATATCCAGAAAACTATAGGTCTAATTATAACAATTTTATATTTTAAATTATGTTAATAAACCAATATAATCAAAACATAAAATAAACACATTTTTCAGCATATTTTAGATGATTTTTTTGTTTGTTACTGTTTGTTTTTGTTGAATTGCTCATTACTTTCTCCCCATGTATTTGAAAGAAATATAGCCTGCTCCGGTTTGAAAAGGTTAAAAGTACAGAATACAGAACTTCATGAAAGCCCTTCTTTCACCCAGTTACTCCTTAGTATCATAGATACATACTGCTGTTTACAAAACTATTCATTGTAAAGCTAAATATATCCTCGTGTTAACACAAAGCACAAATCAAATCACCATATATCAATATTTGATGTGTTTCCTAAGATTTCTCTCAGTTCTGTCCACCGCTTCACCACAGGTCAGGCTCCACCCAGACAATCTTCCTCTGCTCCTCCCAGATGATGGTGCGCAGGCTGGTTAGCAGGGAGGCCTGGTCGCACCAGGAGTCCGGAGCCACGCTATGATACAGACACGGCAGCTTATCCAGCAGCGGCTCCTCGCTCTTTGAGCACGCCAGCAGCTGCTCCTCAGACTGACTGCGGCGATGCAGCTTTGACCTGGAAGTGTTGCAAAAATGAAGGAAATAAATAAATGATTAATAAATAAGTATTTTTCTACATAACCATTCAAATGTAGACAATGTGGCATCATATCAGTATATTTCTTTACAGCTAAAATTTAAGTTAAAGGTCCAGTGTGTAGGATTTAGGGTGAAATAAGTTTTCTTTAGTGTGTAATTAGCTGAAAATAAGAATGGTTGTGTTTTTGTTACCTTGGAATGAGTAGTTTATATCTACATAAAGAGCAGGTCCTTGTCCATCTCCGTGTTGCGCCACCATGTTTCTACAGTAGGCCAGAGAGGATTAACCCAACACTGGCTAAAAATACAGCCATTTGCATTTTTGCCGCAGCTAACGCAGTTAGAAGCCCAACTGCAAGGGGCAGCGCTGGAGTTACATTACATGAAACTGCTTTATTCATTGTTTGTGGCGGTTTAAATCACCTGATCCGTTTGTTTTGGAGAGGAAGTGACCTTAGTGGATAATTCAGGGGGGGTATTCCACCAACATAGCTTAGGAAAGCCAAGGTCACCTGAAAATGCCCAGCTTAAACTAGTACCATCTCCCAATTAAGCCCCAAGTCTTTCTACTAACTCACTCTAGCCTCATCTAATCAAGGCTGACTGCAGACAGGCTGCAGAGCCTCGCTTTGTGCTCATACTCAGGGTACAAAAGAGGCCTCGATAAACGGAAGGACGAAAAGACGACCGTATGAGTCAGAAAGAGGGAACAATTGAAGAGCTGTTTCTTTTCTGTGGCTGAACAAATGCTGCTGATGGAGCTTTGGAATAAATAGAGAGGAATATAAAGCGATATATACTTAACAGGGTGACAATAATCAGCATAAAGCAACATGTTCTGAATAGACAAATTATGAACATTGACTAAAAGTGATATTTGTATTTCGGAACATAAAACAGCAAACCACAGTCTACTTAGTCCATCAATAGGCATGATGGGGAAATGGAGCATCGCTACAACATAGCCTACAGTCTAAAATCTTAAAAACGAGGGTAATCATGAATGAAATGTGTCATGTAATACTGTGGGAATGTTTTGTTAAGATCATTCTATAATCTGTCATCTCTATACATCACCAAAACATCCTCAGAATGTTGCAGTTATAATGTTACATCTTAGTCAGGATTTAACCTTATAGGGACATTATTTGAAATGATAAACATCCTTAAAAGGTTCTTTGAACTTTAGATTAAAATGTTTTCTTTAAAACATTATTTAAACTTAACGTTAGCCAATTTTGTGGGAATGTTCCACAAAATTGGCTAGGTTGATGGAATACCCCTCAGGAGACGTTTTAGCTGTACGTGAACGTTTGTGAAAGTTTACTTGAGTTTGCGTGCACTCCGTGCAGACTGGCCGATGAAGATGATGATGGGGAAGATCTCAGCCCGGTGCAGACGACGCACACAGTCCAGCCCCAACGGCAGCACACAGTGAATCCCCTGCAGGATGAAGAGAACAACAGAATATGGATTTGAAAAATAAATGAGCACGAATCAAGAGTAATGCCAATATGTTAGATATATTTTAACACTTAGGGACTGTTTGGCGCATTTTAAGCACTTTTCGTTCTTCATTTTTTGATAATTTCAGCTGTGTTCATGCATATGGCATAAATTGTGACAAGATTGTGAATTCAAATTCAAATTCAAATTCAAAAACACTATATCCGTTCCCGAGGGGTAAGTTGTAAGGCATACAGAGCTTAAGGTAAAAACTATACATAACGACAATGACCTGAAAGACAAAGACAAAAGGCTGTAAACATTACAACTGAAATAAATGTAGTACAAGTTATGCAATAGCAAGTGTATGAGGTATATGAATGTTGACAGCATCGATTGATAGCAGCAGGAGTAATATCCAGTGTATGTGTGAGTGCAGGTATTTTTGTTTAATCTTGGAATTTCCAGCTCTGCTCCTACAATAAGTCTAAAATACACTGTGGAAACAAAACTGTTACATTCATACCGTTAACTACAGAAAATGCGCCATTGAAACCCATTCAAACTGTCATTTTTGATCCTACAGCCATCAAAGCATAAAAAACATATATTAGATTATTTCTGAGTGTCATTCTGGGCTTTTGCCTGGTTATCTGTAATTTTAACCATTTTCCACATGATTTATGTTATTTTTATTATATTTGGCATATGGAGAAAACACATGCAATTTCCACTAGGTGCACAATCGATGTTGCTGCAATTCATTACCATATCCCAGGCTGTGATTATAAAGAATAAAAAAAGAATAAAAATAATCAACTTTGCATGTAGTATACTCAAAATAAATCTTTGTTTGTGTGCGTGTGTGTATGTGTGTGTTTTTCCAACTAAAAACAAAGTGGCATCATGAAAAAACACCCTGGAATTAAAAGGGGTTAAAATCCTGAAAATTAATGATTTGATATTTATGATTAAGACTGAAAAAAATGACTCCATAAAGGTAGAAAATCATCTTAATGTAGAAAATACAAAAAAATCTATTTTTTGTGGGGGTTTTTTCATCTAAAAATATGGTGGCATCGTGACAAAAACATGTCATTTAAAGGGTTAAAATTATGTAAATGAATAAGTATTTGATATTTATGGTTAGGACTGATGTTTGATAAAAAAAACTTGATGAAAATAGAAAATCCTAAAAATGTACAGTATTTTTGATAGCTGTGAGACACGTGAGCACTGATTCCCTTATGTCTCCACATAAAGTGGCAGAATACTGAGTTACAGCAGAACCATCTAATGTGTGCATAGATGTTTGTGGTTACTTCTCCCTGTGTCCATGATTTCACGGAGGTATCAGTACATAAATAGTCTTCTTATCAGCTTATCAACATGGTGGCTGACTATATGTAATGGGTCTGATGCTGCAGACTTATGAGGGTCAGGATTACAGTCTGGACTAAAGCTACTGTGTAATGTCTTCTCACATTACATGATCAAAAAGAGACCTGACACTGTATGTTACCGAGCAATCATCTTATCTGTATGGGACAAAAATACCAAAGAAAAGAAAATCAGAAATGACTGATTTACTTGAATAGTGTTTAAAATGTATGTAGAATAACAATATCATTTTGTTGTTAATTTCTATTTTACATTAAAAAAGAAGAAAGGCACCAGGTCTCTTTCTGTGCAATCTTATGCGATCTTACACCAAAAGCACTGTCAAAGCGGCACTATTTATACGTTCAGAATGAGATCACATGCATATTTCTGGGGTGGCAATATGAATCACTCACAAGAGCCCACTCTCTACTCAAGACATCGTTGCCCCCCTCACACACACTCTATATTTACACCCCTGACTGAGTCAAATTCTTAGTTTTTTTGAGGTACCAGCCTAAAATGAAATACTAAGACCAGTATTTTTGTTGAATGTTCTCACCTTCTTCATGATTTTCTCCACACTCTGCAGGGTGTAGCAGCAGTTTCTCCCCTGCTCACACTCCTCCAGGATCTCAGACCTCTGCAGCTGGGCTGCATGCTCACTGGGGCTCAGCACCTCTGGAGAGCAGAAAATCACAGGAGGTGAGGCATGACGCCATGATATATATGAAGACCCTCTTTTTTGGGTTTTGACCATGTCAGCTGTCTGTGGTTTCAGAATTATCTATCTGATAGGTCGCAGTGTGTCAAGGTGGGCAATTATCAGTCCTCTTTTCTCCCCATAACAAGAGGTGTCCCACAGGGGTCTGTCCTTGGGTCAGTCCTTTTCACCATCTACATAAACAATATTGCCTCTTCATACAAATGTAATTTCCATTTTTATGCAGATGACACTGTCCTTTATTCCCGTGCAGATTACATTCATGACACCACCCTAAATCTACAGTAATCATTTCACCTCCTTCAAAAGGAAATATTGACATTGGAAGGGTTGAAATCTGTTCTACCGACAATTCCATAATAGAGAAAATGCAGCATTATAAATATCTTTTATATTACATATATCTTTTATATACATTTTAATTGATGAAAAACTGACTTTTAAATGCCATGTTGACATGCTGCAGTCAAAGCTGAGAGCAAAATTAGGCTTAGGTTTGTTTGATTATTAGTTTTTTTATTTTGTACAAGCCATACCAAGCATTTTTCTGTATTGACAATTGTTTTGAGTTGAATGTTGTATGTACCTCGGCACCATGGAAAATTAGGGTTTCAATGTGGTTCCCAAGGCTTTAAATAAAAAGAATGAAGTCATATGACAAGATCATCAAAGAATTTTGTTTGTGTCTTTTTATCAATCGATTTCAAACTTCATATGAAGATATGATATCTTTACCTTTAGATATGGCCTTATCTTAAATTCATTTGGCACATTATCTGAAACATTTATCATTTGATTTTCCTCTGCATGTCATGTCAGTGTTCTCTTAAATACACTAGACGTTACATAATGGTCAAAATTTCCCACAAAGATCATTAAACTTCACCACATCATTGCAGGGAACACCGTATTGTCTTTATAACCTTTATCAGTTTTATTACCATTTATTCCCAAAGTTGATTTCCTTCCTGGTCTGCAGCAACAGACCAGCATGTGATCTGTCAGGTCAAATAGACTTATCTGTCCACACAGGAAGGTGCTTCCCTCCTCTGCATTTGTTTTCATATGCTCCAGCAGAAAGAGTTAGAAAATAGAAATTCGCACCTGGCTCACAGAGCTGGAAGCCCTGCCAGTCTGCCAGCTTCTTGTTCAGGATGTGTCCCAGGATGGTGGGCAGCAGCAGCACCGGCCTGCAGATGGGTGGGAAGTGTGGCATGACCAGGCTGTAGGGCATCAGGGTTAGACAACTTTTGGCCGCAGACGCATCACCTGCAGAGGAAACAATACACATTGGGCCTCCTGCAGCAACATTCTCTCAAATTTCTCTCATATTTTCTCATAGAGACGTCAACTCCAGATGTCATCTTAACCATTCAAATCTGCTCTGACCAGGTGAGCTCAGTGATGAATACAACTAATTGGAAGTCACGTGGTAACACAGGTAACGCCCCCTAAAGACTATATAAGGGCAGGTTTTGTGCCGTGTGCAAAGACCATAGCACATGGCCAAGACTGAAGAGATGACACCAAAAAAGGTTAGAAGTGGTAGTGAAATTGATGTAAGCCTACTGTTTTTTTAAATAAATTTAAAAACATAAACATTATTTTTGAGGGAAATGTACTGAAGTTTTAAAGTAAATGTACACATGCAAAAAGGTTTAAATACATTTCATAAATCAGGAGGGAGTCTGGCACAAGTAGAACGGCAGCCTGTTATGTGCGGCTTTGTGTAGTATGTGTTTCTCCTGTGTTTAGTGCTTTTAAATGGTGTTTTTAACTTTTTTTAAAGCTTTTTTTATGGTTGTTTAATGAGTAGTTCTTTTTTCTGCAGCATTCAGTGCTGCATCTTGGTGAAAACAAACGGTGTCTACCCAAAAGCTGCAAAAAAGACTTTCCTGTCAGCTGCCATTAGACTTTTTAATGCTCTTAAATAACTGTTTTTAACTATTGCACTTTTTCACACTGAAATTTCATATATATTACATAGTATTTATTATTATTGGATATTATTTAGAAGTGAGTATTTTTTTGTATTTATTATCAAGTATTTATTTTTAAGATACTTTAATTTTCCTGTGGAAAATAACAGATGTGCTTTCATGTCATGTGTGATGGTGTGTGGTTAGCTGTGAATGAACTGAGGTAATACATATAATTTCCTGTGAAGGATTAATAGAGTATCTATCTATCTATCTATCTATCTATCCATTATAATGAAAATAATTAAAAGAGCAGCATGTCCTTATGCAGACATTATATATGAGAAGCTAGAACCATAAAACGATACTTTCATGAAAAATGAATTTCACAATTTTAGAAATAATTGCCAAATAATTTTCTAATAAATAAACTAATTGTTTCAGCTTGTATACTGTCATATGGTTGTGCTCAAAAATCTTAATTTGTAAGGCAGTTCTCTTTAACAGTAGTGGAGTTTACCTCCCTTAAGTGAAGTGGAGTAGAAGTGGAAACTGGCTTGATATTAAAAAACTCAAGTAACCTCAAATATGTACTTCAGTACAGTACTTGAATAAATGTACTTAGTTATATTCCACCTCTGGCCAGCAGGGGGACCCACAGTTGCAGAAATTACATTAAGATTAATGCATCAAGTATTTTAGTATCCCTGAAATTTAATAATCCAGTCATTATAATTACCCTAAAACATTATGTAAATTTGATCAAAGGATCTTCAAACATTTTAAAAATTTTCCTCAAATGTAAAACATTACTTTTCCTTGTGTTGGACAACAACTTCTGGAGTGTGGAAACAATTTGTTTTCTTCTCTTATTCTCAGTCAGAGACCATTTTTCAAACATTCCTGAATGATTAACCATAAATTTTAGGGGCATTAAATTGTAATGTGACAGGCAGTTACTTTTGTCATTATACACGTGTATTTACATATTTTTCTGTGTTTATTTTATTACAAAGTTTTGTTTTGGTCCTGGTCTGGGTACTGATTTAATTTGTAGTATTTGTCTTTTTTCAGTCCTGCCTTGGTTACGTATTGCAATATGTCAAATACGTCAAATAAAAAGATTGTGGAAGTGGAGTGTTTTCAACCATTTGTAAAATTGTCTCTTTCCTCAACTCTTTCCTCAAAGAAAAGCAAAAAACACAGGTGAACTGAAAAAATCAGTGGGTACTAATATAATAAGAACATATCCTGGATATGAGTTAAAAGAGAGAATAACAATAATAGTGATAAGAGAAATTTTGTTCATATATCGTTTCTTGCATGAGGCTCACAGTGAGAAAGGGAAAGTTCTAATTTCAATGTGTTTATCAAACAGTAGATTTCAGATTGTACCTGATTCGGTACTCTTGGGCTTTTCATCTTCCACGCAGACCCACAGTGGGTTCCTGCCCTGCCGCCTGGTGCCCACAATCCTCACTGCCTTCTGCGTATTCTGGGCCAGCACACGTCCAGTCTGCTGAACATCCCAGAGTTAGCACAGTGAAAATTTGGATGGGGTCAGTAGGTGGCAGCATTTTATATTATTCTTACCTTTCCAGGCTTCTTTGATTGAAAGTTCATCTCTTCAATGGCTCGGATCAGGAGTCGCTGCGCCCTGTGCCATCACAAAGTCATTCAAATCTCTAGTTTAACCCTTTGAAACCTGAGCAAACTGGCTTGATTTCTTTAAAAACATGAGAAGAGGGCAATGAGCAGGGAAAGGTGAAATGACCCAAAAATTTGCAACAAATTAGAAAAAATGAAATACAAAAGCATTACCTGAAAATTAGTATTAGTAGTAGTAATAATAATAAAATAATCATAATAATAAATTAAAAATTAATTCAAAAAAAACAAAAAACAAAAAAAGGAAGTATAAAAAAAACATGACAATTCTGTAACATATTTTCAAAAATGTAATTCTGATGATGAAAAATATGTTTTTCCTAGATTTTTGAAATCATTTTTTAAATATACTGACTTCGTGCAGTTTGTGGGAACATTTCTTGTCAAGTTGACGTCATTGCCTTTTTTCCCCCAGGTTTTTTTAAAAGAAGTTGCACCAATCTGCTAAGGGTTCAAAGGTTTAAATACTTGTGAAAGGTGTCTGAAAGCAGCACAAGAAAAGTGACATTGCTCTGGGTTTGAAAGGGTTAAGGCACTGTGAGTGGTGATCCTGCACGACACATTTCTATGTTTCCCACCAGTGTTCCGACCTGTAATAGTTGGGTACGTTTCCGCTCTGGAGGTCGAGGAGCTGACAGGGGTGAACTTGGCTGGCGTGCCACGAGTCCTCAGTGTCAGCAGGCCGTGTGTTGGTCACATGGAGGATGTCGTTGAGGGACACAGCTAAGGTTCCATTGGCGCCGGCAGGGAGACACATGTTGACACGGACGTAGAAGGAGTCCCCAGATGATGTCTCACTGCTCTGCAGCTGCTGCAGCAGCGTTTCATAGTCTGAACAGGCAGAGCAGGACATCACAATTAAAGCCACTGTCTATCTGTAATAGTGATCAAGAATGACATTTTTAAAACTGCAAAGAATATCTGCATGAATTCTGCAGGTTTGTGCTGCTTAGACATTATTAACATATATATACTAATCTAACATGTCTTCACCTGCTGTACACTATGACTTCAGGTGTAGACATATAAGCTCCACTGTCCATTTCAGGTAGAACATCTTACTATGCTATAACCACCAACAGGTTTAAGGAAGATTTGTATGGAAGCTAATTAGAAACACGAAAATTTTAAACTTTAATAGCCACTGAAAACTTAATGTTGAATTTACAAATGTTTTACTCTGAATTTATACGACATAACAGCGCAAGATGGCAACGCCCGTATCTTGGATATTTTAACCTCACGTAAGCATAGAGGGGGTAAGTGGGGACTCGTCATCCATCTCTATATACAGTCTAAGTTGTTCATGTATGTTTGTGTGAGTTTGTGTACATGTGTGTGTGTGTGTGTGTGTGTGTGTGTGTGTGCACAAAAGGTAATGTAATTTCTTAAAAATTAAATTGCAAAGTGTAGAAATGCATTCTTCTGTTGCTTTTTTTCATCATTTTGTAATTTCATGATCCTGGAAACACAGCATGAACACAAATGGTCCAACTGCTGCTGTGAGGCAGTAAATTCCTTTTGCTTATTGAGGACAGAGTGGAATTAGTTTTAAAGATAACAAAAGTCTTGGTTGATGTAAAGTAATAGTAACTGGTAAATGGACTGCACTTGTGTTTTTTCTAGTCATTTGACCAGTGTTTTCACACTACATGTCACATTCACCCACTGACACACACATTCACACACACTGGTGGCCGATGCTACTGTACAAGGTCCCACCTGCTATCAGTAACCAATCAACAATACACAATCAGCCGCCCCCCCAGTTCATAGGAAATGTAGTCTAATATAGATTTTTTTTATGATAAAAACTAATATTTTGACTTAAAGAATGAGGAAATATAGTATGTAAAATGGATCAAAATAATTTATACTGAGACGTACCATCTATGTCACAAGGAGCAAAAAGAATTTTATGTACATGCCGCGGGACGTACCATCTTGCCTGGGCCGAAGGGAGAGGTGACAGAGGCCTGTGACCTGGCCAAGAGCCCACATAGCTTCCTCTAAAGTGGAATCCTCCAGCACCATCCTCAGAGCCTTCTGGTTCTGCTCGTACTTTATCTGCACAACAACAACAGTACCATGAGAAACCCGTCACAGGATGCAGAATGGCGGTGTTCAGAGACACAGTGAAACCCACCTCCACTATCTGTGAGCCGGGGCTGATGCCCACAGTATGCGCAGCGGAGCCCTCTGTCACCTGGTGCACAAACACTCCGCTCTTGTTGCCTCCTCCACCACAGCCAGCTGGCTGAGCAGCGCCTCCCCCTGGAAGGAGATGCTGAGAACACGGCCGTTGACGCGAATTGCTTTGGGACGAGAACGCATCAGGAAGGGAGGGGCGGAGGTTTTTGACAGACTGGAGAGAGAGTGATAGGAAGGAATACTTCATTAAACATTCTGATTATTATAAAGATCATTTAAGGATTGTTTCCCTTTCTAGAACAGAAAAATGCTACTTCTCACTGAGCACAGAGAAATCCTTTCATACTATGCAGTATTTACAGCTAAAACCAAGGTGGTCTGTAAAGCTAAACTGTTGGAGTACTCTCTTAAATGTGAGAATCAGAAGTCGCTATCTGCTCTATATGCACTGGATGAGCTCTTATATCTCTTATTATTATAAGGAGTCCAAGCAGCAATATTTACTGCTGTAGCACTATTGTTTTTGTTGTCATTATTCTTCTTTCTTTCTCGCCTCTTCTTATTTTTTCTGCTGAAAGTGGTCATACAGCAAAAAGTGTCAGACAAAAACTTGTTAAAATTTGCAGGTGGATTGCAAATTCTACACTATGCTCAGGCGCAAAAATAACACTCATATAACTCAGGTGTCGCTTTAACCCTGTCCCTATATTAACCCTTTATCAGGCATTGTAACATAGTTGACATATTTTGTGATCAAATCGCTTTGCTTAAAGCATTAAAAAAATTTTCATACAGATGTTTTTATACAATACATTTCAGTATTTTGATTATGTTATAATTCAAAATTAAATTCTATTTTTATTATATTAAAGTGAAAGTTTTTTCAATACTATACATTTTAAACTGATTTTGTTACTCATTTTATATTTGTATTTATTTTTGTTCTTTTATTTGTTTATTTGATGAAGTTATTTTTTCCTGGATTTTTATTATATAACATTAACTTTTTTAACCATATATTTTCTACAAATGTTTTTGTTTACTAATTTAATTTTTTTTCTATCTCTTTATTTTTTTACATTTATTTTTTATATGTTTATTGTATGAAGTCAATTTTATTTTCAGATATCTATTATATTACATTGACCTTTGCACTTTTTACAATGCATTATGCTGGGAAAATGTTTTTTTATTTATAAATGTATGCATTTTGTTAAGATATTCTGCAATCTACAATGTATTTTTTTGCAAAGGCATTTCTTAGTGTGACTGATAAAAGGTTAAATGTATGTAACTATCTTGAGGGTATGCACAGCTTTCAACTGACAGTATATTGCACATATTGCTGTCTCTTCTACGCTAAAATAATAATAATAATAATAATAATAATAAATAATAATAAAGACATTTTATTTAAAGAGCGCTTTTCAGGGAACTCAAAGACACTTTACATAGTAAAAAGGATCAAATGCTCAGTATTGTGATTCTGTTTCTCTGTTGCTTTGTAGCGCCTCTCACCCATCACTGCCGGAGCCATCAGAGGAGGAAAGCATGGCTGTCTGCTTGTCTTTACTCCCCACTAGACAAAAGAGAGGTTGTTTAAAAATTTGGTATCAAGGTTGTTTGGCCAGAAATAATGTGCGTGTGAGTTAATGTGTCACTTTACAGCCCTGGCAAAGGTCCAACACGGAACAATGGCTATAGAAAGTCCTGCCAAACAACAGCAACCCCCCCCCCACACACACACACACATATAAACACACACACACACACACACACACACACACACACACACACACACACACACAGAATGTTCGTATGTTGTCAATACATACCACTCCCAATAAAGACAAAGTCGTCATATAGACATTCCGTCTCCAAAGTTTCCAAACTGCAAAAAAAAGAAGACAACAGCTACATTTTTTAAGCACTTTTGTTTACTTTCTTTTTTTGTTTGTTTTATTTATCTAATTTTCTGATTTTCTTGCTAATTTTTGGGTCATTTCTTTTTTTTCCTTGCTCATTATCTTCCTCCCTTATGTTTTTTGAAAGAAAACAAAGCCAATTTGTTCAGGTGTTAATGGGTTAATGCTAGGTGTGAGATAATCATCAGCCACGCTGCCACCCACAGACTGGTTTGGTGGGTAGAATAATAACAGCCTTATGATGACAGAGCTAAATCTTTTGTTAGCACTCCAAGTGTGAGAATAAAAAGTTCCCCTGAGCAGAAATACAAGAATAGAGGAATGTGAGTGTGCATGAAGCTGACAGCGTGCTTTCACTGGTGGTTTGTCTTACTCCTTAACACCCCCTGCCTGCATCTTTCATGTTTGCTGTAATTTACTCTTCATCACACTATCGTGGTATCATGAGATCTGAGTTTACCCCCCCCCCCCCCCCCCCCCCCCCCCCCCCCCCCCCCCTCGTTGCTGTAAATCAATAACCCAAGTGTTGTATCAACAGAAAGGAATGCAATAACACCCTCACGTCTTCCTCTCTGATAGGTGCTGCACTTGGGACAAATAATGAAAAAAAAACATGTAGAGAGGCACACAGTGACATGGACTGAAGATAAACACACACACACACACACACACACACACACACACACACACACACACACACACACACACACACACACACACACACACACACACACACACCTGCTGTCTGCACACAGAGCTTTCTGCCTCCTGCGGATTGACTCTGGACTCGGGGGCTCTACGTTTCGGGATCGGACACTGCTTGCTGCAACATCTTCACTCTGTGCACACACATACAGATATACTTGGAACAGATGTGTACACAAATATGTATTCTTTACCATATACAAAAGTGCAGAATTTTTTCCTTTTTGAAGAATATGTGTATGTGTGTGTGTGTGTGTGTGTGTGTGTGTGTGTGTGTGTGTGTGTGTGTGTGTGTGTGTGTATGTGTGTGTATGTGTGTGTGTGCATTCTTCCAAAAAATAGCTAACAAGTAGCAAAAAACTTGACAAGAAATGTCTCACAAAATGCAAAAAAATTATTAAAAGGAACAAGATAATGACATGAAAATCAGTTTTTAAGAAAGAAAAGGAAATTAAAAAGAAAAAGAATACATGTCCAGAAAATTATAGTCATTAATGTTTTTATGATATATTAAAAAGTATATTACAAAAAATATAATCAAGTTTAGAGGCCCTTTTTTTGTTTATTTCTTGCCTTTCTTTTTTGTGTATATTCAGATAACTGTCTGGTAACTTTTTACTGTTTCTTGCTAATTTCTGGGCGATGTCTTGTTAATTTGTTTATTTGCCTTCTCCTCATGTTTTACAAGAAATTAAACCATTTGCTCAAGTTTCAATGGGTTAAGATTGGCGTGATTTCTTAAAAAAACATTTAGAGGAAGGTAATGAGCAACATAAAAAAAAAACTACCCAAAAAAAAATGAGCAGGAAAGTACTTTTTGAAAAATGAAATGAAATGAAAATTACTTGAAAAATTTGCTTAAACAATGACAATAATTCTGAACTATGATTCAAAATATCTGCTAATTTCTTGCCATTTGGAGAACTTGCCAAGTTGCTCATTGCCCATTTCCCCCCTTTTTTTAAAAGAAAAAATAAATATAATATATATATAAATATAAACTAAATAATAAATATCTGTGAAAGGCGTCTGAATGCACCACAAACAAAGTGATGTTTGCTCTAGGTTTTAAAGGGTTAGTACTCTGGCCTAATTAAAGGATTGTATCTGATCTCTCCCTCTCTCTCTCTCTCTCACACACACACACACACCTACCTCTGAATTACAGGAGCTCAGGGACATGGGATTGACTGCATCCATGCGGCGCAGTCTGCGTCTGGTGGGGATTGTGTGCAGTGAGGAATCTTCGAAGCTGGATCCCGGGCTCTCCCAGCCCTCGCCCGTCTCCTGTGACAAAAACACAAAGAGCTCCGCATGAGCATGATTTCTTCTGCATGCACTTTGTTCATGTGAGTGCTGAACTTGGGCTTGTGTGACAACTTACATCACTACTGTGCCGCTCCTCTCTGGGGCTGCGTTTAGCCTGCAGGCTGCAGACCTGTTCCTGAAGCTCCACCAGCTGACACCTCAGGGTGTCCTTCTCAGCCAGGATGCGGGCGATCATGGCCTGGGCCTCGTTTCTTGACAGGTATGCCTAGAAGCACAGGAATTAATCATAATTTTTTTTCAAACATGTAAAAAAGGAAACAGACAAATGATTGTACAAACATGCAGACAGACAAAAAGTATTTTTTTTTCAGAAAATAAAAAAACATAGAGCAAAAGAAATGGTCAAACATATGATGACTCAGTTTACAAATTCCAAAAGTAGTAAGTTGAGAAGCAGTACAAACATTTTAATCCCACCTTTTCTCCATATGTAATTGAATTTTTATTGCTTATTAATTTAAATCTATACTCAATCACAATGTCATGATAAGCAAAATAGTTTCACTCGTCATGCATCCCCTGTAACTCAAAACATGAGATATGCACATGTCAGTCAGGGATTGTTTAAATGAAGAAGTATGAATGTCTGAATGCGTGCTGGTATGAAGGATGTTGTCAGGGTGGCGTCTGTCGCTGCTCATTTTTGGTACATTCTTTTGAAAACAACAAACAATACATGAGGAAGACAATGAGCAACAAAGAGGAAATGTCAAACAATGGAAAAAATTACCAAAAAAGACAAAAATTGGCATGAATCTAATAAAAGGTACAAGAAAATTTACCTGAAAATTATTTAAAAAAAAAAAAAAGACAACAAAAGAAAAACTAAGTAAAAGAAAAGCAAACAAACAAGGAAATGACCTGATAAGAAAAATCCTGTATTATAATTTTAATTTTGTATTTATGATCATTCTAAATAAGGTTGTTCCCTTGTCACCTGCCTTTTCCCCATGTTTTTGAAAGAAACTGTATCAAATTGCCTCAGGTTCAAAGAATTAAATCATATGCCTCTCAGTGTTATAATGAATGATAGAAAACCTCTTACCTAAAATCACATTTAATGAGGCAATCAGATTTTGAAGCCAAATCGCTGCATATACAATGTCTTGTAAGGAAAAGTGGTAGCAGTGAGTTTGATTGATCTTGAAAGAAGTATTTCACTGCTGGAGAGATACTCGTTTCACAAAACTAGACTATCTGTGCAGTCCAAAGACACAAATTCTTTTTAAATTGGTGCTACATGAACACAGAAAACAGACAAGAATTAAAAAAAGAAACTAAAACTACCAGAATAGACAGCGCTGCACCAGAACGATGCAAATTAAATACAGAAAGCAATACGCTGGCCAGCTGCGAGCTATCTCGTGTAACAGTTTAACAGTACACTAAAATATGTTTCTGAAAACAGCCAAGGTGAGACATACGTAAGGTGGTTATGTCATTATTAATTATATATTTTCACATATACCACTCACACTACTCTGTACTACTATGTTTTATTTCTTGTCTTAACTTGTAGATATATATATATTTTTTTTTTTAAGTTGGGGAAAATGTGCAGAAACTAGTCCTAATTCTTGTAAGTATATAGTTAAAGAAAAAACATATTCATTTACATATTTTTAGCCGTTTTTTGAAGATCATTTTCTCGTGTGTTTTTTTTAATTCATTATTTTCAAACAATTTTCTTGTAACTTTTTACTTATTAATGCTAATATGGGGGGCATTACTATTAAGCTCCTCACCATCCTCTTCACATATTTGTGAGATATATAGCAAAATTGCTCTGGTTTTTAAAGGGTTAATACTGCTCAATGAAAAAACTCATGGTATATTCAGTTTTGGAGTGCTTAAATCAATGGTCCTATATCGAGGAGACAAAAATAACCACCCATCCACATACACACACACACACACACACACACACACACACACACACACACACACACACACACACACACACACACACACACAGAGAGAGATAAAACAGGGATTTCCAGACAGTGCAGTGCTGGTTGATATGCAATTCTCAGCCCTGCTGACATCTGACTGCTGACATTTCAAAAGAAAAAAACAACAACATGATGTGATGGAAGCTCAGTTAAAAATAGAATCGAGAACAAAAAGTACCGCTTGTAAAACTGAATGAATGTTTAGGGAGGAGGGGAAAGTCTGCGTGGTGAGCTCACCTGGTCTCTCTCTGCCTGCAGCTCTTTACACTGGCTCTGGATCACAGTGCTCCTCTGCTGGTGCATGTTACAGTCCAGGGTCAGCTGCTGCATCTGCAGGCTCAGGCTCTCCTTCTGATCCACCAGCTGAACACACACATACACACACATTACACCAATGTGCCCTCAAGTGTGTTAGTGTTATATTATACATTTACAGGAATTGATGAGCGTATCAATCTGCTGCCGAGCCACACACAGAATTAGATACTTACACCATTTTAAAAAAAAGTAAGTAAATAAGTTTTTACTGTACACCTTTAACTCTTGTGTTATAAAGTGTTTTCATACATTGCACACTTTCAAAGTACTAAATAGACTGATTTGAATTTTTCCCCTGGCCAGAGGCTGTTGGGCGTCATGGCACTGAGCAGCAGTGGAATAATCAACAGAAGATGAATTTGCGTGACATTTCCTGATCCACGATGACACAGAAAAACACCCACCCCTCTCCTCTCTGCTAGCAGGTGTTCGTTCTCCGCTCTGGAACACCTGAGCAGCTCTGCCAGCTCCGTCTGGCTGTCGATGGCCTCAGCCAGGTCCTTGGCCAGGATGTCCTGACAAGCCTGCAGAGACACATGGAGACACAAGTGCCTGCTGACTCTTTCTGTGATACACAGTTGTGCTGTGCTGTTGTATAGTCAGGAGCAAGCACAACCAGCAGGAAACAATACATATATAAAAAAAAATGAACAAGGAATCAGTAAAAAGTACAACAAAGTCAGTCAAATAAATAAATCAGTAAATAAACAAACAAATAAAAAAGGCAGTAAAAGGAAAACTCTGTAACAGAATTTTAAATATGTAAACTATTATAATTACATATTTTTTCCCTAGGTTTTGCTTTAATCCCTCAGTGTTTTCCCTTAGCTTTTTACAAAATAATTTTCTACATTTTCAAAATTTTTTTTGCAATTTGTGGAATATTTCTTACCGAGTTGCTCATTACCTTTTCCCCATGTTTTTTTAAGAAATCACACCAATTTTCTTCAAATGTTTAAATCCTTTTGAACGGTGTCTAAAAGCTTTGTAAGAAGAGTGATGTTACTCTTAGTTTCAAAGGGTTAAAAAATCAATGTCAGTGATGTCAAATGAACTGTTAAATCTTTTTGTCCTTCATCCTGGTAGGCTGCACCTTCAGCCAGACGGAAGCAGCTAAAAGGCGACTGGCTGTGGTCTGCAAGGATACAATATACTACATTTTAACACTATAGTTATGCTGGTGTGTTGTTGTTGTTGTTATTGTTGAAACTAAGCCTATAGATTCCACTGTAATTACCAAAATACATAGCTGTGGTAATTACACTGTTTTTTGTACCTTTATTTAAAAAGGTCAAATCAGTTGAGAACCAATTCTCAGCTTTAACCCTTTAAAACCTGAGCAAACTAATTTGATTTATTCCAAAAACATGCGATAAAGCCCTGTGCAACTATCCCAAAACTTAGCAAAGAATCAGTAAAAAGTTACAAGAAAATTAACCGAGCAAAAGAAAAACAAAAAACAAACAAACATGAGATGACATGAGAAAAAGTGATAATAATTCCGTTATGTAATTTTAAATATATAATTTATAACTTTCTGGCCATTTCCCCCTAGCCCCTTTTTCTAAATTCTAAATCTACTAATGTCTTTTAATTTGCAGAACATTTCTTGCAAAGTTGTTAATGTGTTCAAAAGAAATCAAACCAACTGCTAAGTTTTCAGAGGTTAAAATACTTCTGAAGGATGTCTGAATGTAGCACAAAAAAGTTATGTTTATCCAGGTTTCAAAGGGTTAACCCGTGTTTTTACAGGAACATAATGCTAATTGTGCGCCCAGTGGCCAGACGGTACCTCTCTGACTTCTTCTTTCAGTGGTGGAGTCTCAGAAAGACGTCTGAGTGAGCGCCGCTTCTGGAACTCGTTCTCAGTTTGTGTCTTCTGCAGCTCAGTCTGCAGCTGATACATCTGCCAACACACAAGAACAAAGCTGATGGTTTTTCTCATTTAATCAATAAAAAATAAAATTTTGGTCTGTAAAATTTTAAAAAATGTTGTGACCAGAACCTAGGCTGACAGCCTGTCTCACCAACAATACCCCGAACATGCTAATTTTACAACAACATAAAAAAAAAAAAAACTAACAACGGGCTAAGCATTCGTGCTTCATAAATTTTACTTAGCATTTTTGGGCCCAGACTTTTGTTTACACGTGAAATTCAGCCTTAAACTTGAAAGTGCCAGAGGAGCACTGCTAAAAACCAAATTAAGAATAAGATTTTGGTTTGATATGGAGCACAAGGGATAAAGCATAGAGGCTTTGTATTACATTTGTATGGTGCTGCTCTGTTATGTTGGGCTGGGTAATTTGAATGTAAGAAATTTCAAATTATTGTTGATTAATTTTACAGCCAGTCAACTTATCGATTGATCAAATGAATTGATTCAGCACAATATAGTCATACACCACACAGAGTTCCTCAGGTAAAATGCATGTGAGGTATCAAACAAAGGTGTTAAAACCATAGACTGTATTACAACCATGACTGAAATAAAACCCCAGCCACCATGTTCAGTATCACCTCTGTGATTAAAACACATATCAAAAGAGCTCTGCACTTTCATGGAACCCATCAATGCATGCTGAGCTACAGGATGTCAGGGGGCATGTGGTGATTTTGTGTTGCAATTCCAAATGAGTGTGGGGGACTTGTGAGAAACTGGTGTAAGGAATAATTGTCCAAACAGAAGAGACATCTGAGCTCCAAACACGAGTGTAGCTGCATCGGCATGCTTCTTGGAATGTTATCGCCAAAGGAGAAGTCGCAGAACAATACTCGGTGGACACACAGTTATCTTGTAATTGTGTTTTATCAACATTTCAAAAGTATCACTTAAATTTATTGCAAATCTATATTGGAAACCCGCCTTGTGAGGTTAAGACTATAGCATCACTGACCTGCAGGTTGAGATCATGGAGGCGCATGTTCACGGCTGACTTCTCCTCGATGGCTGCTGTGTAGCGCATATACAAGTCACACTTCTCATCCTTCAGCTTGGTGACCTCATGTTGCAAACAACACAGCTGTCTGCGCAGGCGTTCATTTTCTGACTGGAGGCACCTGGACTTCTCCTCCAGTTCCATTAACTGCCTGATCTCCAACTCCAGGGAGGCACAGCGCGCACTCTTTCTGCTTGCCTCACAGCGTGCCTCCTGGAGCTCCTTCTGCATCCCTGTTACTGCTCTGACCAGGTACTCTGTCAGCTCCGAGTACTTTATCAGGCCTGCCAGAAGAGTCAGACAACATGTGAAACAGAGACAAATATTCTCATAAAGGGCCAGGGCAGTCTGTTGGTCCACCTCCAAAATACAAAAATATGAAAATGTGGAAGTACAGCCCCCAAGAGTTGGCAAAACTCCAGATTACATGTTTTGCATATTTTCATCATCTGGTGGAGTTTCACCATGGTGGAAGGATGGATATCTAAGCATTGGTTAGATAGAAGGAAGTTTAACAGAGTTCATCTACACATACTACCCATATTGTTGTAATGAAAAGGTGGTTGAAAATTGGTGAAGTATCCCTTTAAAATGCAGGAAGAGACAGAAGACAAAAGCCACTGACCGCTGAATCTTGAAGGCTCAGTGCTGGGTTTGCGTCCAGTGACTTGGGTGTACAAGGTGGGGTAATGGATCATCAGGCTCTCCAGCAAGGCCACGGCACCATTCCTCCCCTGGGTCCTCAGCAGGTCTAGCATATAGCCTGGAAATGGTAGAGGATGATGTCATGTTGTCTCCAACCAAAACCTTAGCCTTTGATTCAGCAGAATTAGTCTAAAGATAAATATTTCCTCAATACAATCTTTACTTAAAGGGATAGTTCAGATTTTTGTTGTTTTGTTGGTATGTCCGTGCAACGTCAAGGACAGGCTGGAAAATAGGTAAACAGTAGACAGCTGTAGGACCAGACGTCTTTAAAAACTTTCAGTGTTTTTTTTCTCTTTCTATATCTCTTACTTATCCATTCTCTCTTTCAAACTTGGTGCAGATGTATTTGGATCAGTGTTTTAGCTGCTTAGGAGGAGATGGATGGTAAGTGATGGAACGTCATTACATCTCTCTAATTAAGGAACTGAAATTAGCGCGTTCACCCGGGTGTTGTATTCCCATCAATGCCAAATAAGTACCTCCTATAACCCCACTTCAAAGAATCTTAACTTTGCCTTTGAGTACTCCATTTTTATCTCTCTTCAGAGAGAAAGCAAGCTAAATCAAAATACAAATTTTGAAAATAAATGTATCAAGCAGGCCAATACAAATTCAAACTCTCATGCAGCTTAATATGTTGGCTTTACTAATAAATGATTGTTCTTGGAGCCAAAGTGTCGCTGGGATTTCCACTGTCTCTTGGAGGCACACTTAACAGTCAGTGTAAACATATCAGATGCAGTAAATGAGGACCAAGCAGAATCCACTTGACGTTTACAAACTAAAGCAGACTACGTCCTCCAAACAATAAATCCAAGAAGCAAGTTAAGTCAGAAATCTCACTGGTTCTCATGCTGCGGTTGGTGAGGTTGTGGCAGGAGATGATCTCGTCTTCATCCATCTCATTGAGCACCCTGGCCTGCCTCAGGTACGGGATCAATATGCACGGCCGCACCCCCAACGAGATCCGGTGGCGGTTGTCATTAATCAGTTCCCACAGTTCCTCCTCAGTCATCTCTCCCAGGTCACGACCCTCAGAAACACAATCCCCTGCCATCCTAAGCGTGTTTTGTTCGCTGAGGCGACAGGCACGGCCAGTGCAAACGGAGCCAAGACACAGACACACACACCCTCAGCTGCAAAGACACTGTCACAGACTCATTCCAGGCAGCAGACACAACAGCAGAGTGACTGGAAGCAGCAGAAAAGCAGTATTAAAGGGTCAGGCTTTCCACGCCTTCTGGGCGTTTGTGTCAAAGCGTGTGTGTGTTGATGTGTGAGCGTGCAGGAAAACCTGTAAGACAAGACCTGTGTGATGTAGCGTGTCAAGGGACTGACCCTGTGAGCGCTGGCACAAAAAGACACAATGCTGCAAACACAAGCTCTTACAATCACATACACACACACACACACACACACACACACTAAAAAGCCATTAGTCAAGTGAGCGACACATCTCTTCCAGTCACACTGTTGGTGTCTCTCTAACATTTGTTTGCTTTCGGCAGCTAATTCTGTGTGTAATCACATCATAAAGGTCTGCCTCATTTTATCAATGAGTGAAGCCAGACGTGTTTGCTGAATGGAGTCCAGCCACAGCTTGTGGCATAAATGCACAAAGCCTCTCGCTTACACAGAAACATTAGATGACAAGCGAGTTCACCTTAATAATTGCTAATCACAGTAAAGCAAACACACATAGCAGAGTGCTGACAGGACGGGAGCACACAGCCAACTGGGAAGTGCAAAGTCCTCCGCTGGAGAGGGAAATAAGGTTGGAGGCGTAGCTGGCATGAGCTGTAAGCATAAGGTCAGAGGCTTTCTTGTACTGTTAGCTAACTTACTACCTTTGTAGGTGAACTGTGTGTTTACTGTACACTAAAGGCTTTATTTAAACAAATGGGGGCTATCCAGGCAACCTACTGTAAATGATATACTGGCACAATGAGTCAGGCACATGTGGGAAATCTCACAGCTGCAGGACATATGGAAATGTAAAGAGTCTGAACAAATATGTTTTAATGAAAGAACATAAGAGATTTTTAACAATGACATTTGAGCATTCACACAAACATTGTGTCTCAGACACAGAGCTGTACTTGTATTTCCAACTAATGATGTGGTCCAAGATCAGAGGACGTTACTAAATGGGGATTAAGGATTAAGGTGCGTGTGCCAGTAAACTGCAATAGTGACTCATACAGGTAAATGGAAGTTTTCCAATAGACAACATTAATGCACAATCTTGAGAGGCACCTTGACAAGATTTTCAGCTCATAAAAATTCCAAACATGACTGTACTGCTCAGCAGTGCAATGCATGCCCCACCAAAAAGAGGTGGGGCATGCAACCGTTCATGCATGGATTTTAATTTACATTTTTTGTTGTAGTTAGGCCTTTCGTTCACATGACAACGCTATTTTGGGGGCCTGAAAACGCAAAATTTTGAAACCAGGTTCCAGAGTGTCATCTTTTGAAAACACAACCTTTTTACATAGTCGTGTAAACTGGCAATGTGTAGTTACTGTGAGAATGGTGACAGGATCTGAAATTTCGAAGGCCATGGATGTTACTTGGAATTGGAATTCTTTATTTAAGTGGTATTCCCCTTTATAGTTTGTAATGTTAACCTTGAAATACATTTAAAGTCTTGCTGCCGTGTCATTGTACTTTACAGAAGAGAACATTAAAGATGTCTCCTGCTTACAAGCAGTGTAGGTCAGACAGAAGTCACCTGCCATATCCATCCAGCTAGGTATGGGTTTTGTAAGCAGAGATTAAATTTAGGTTTCATATTTAAGCAAGATGAGTGTGAGAAGGTATTTGAGTAAGAGTAGCCTGAGTTCTTTGTATTTTCTACTTGTGTTGCCATGCTCCAGGGCCTGAGCACGCCTACTGCCAACTCTACTGACAGTCTGTAGGGTGCCTGCAGGTGCTGTGGAAAGTCCAAACAGATACAGTACAAGATGGAGCTCACAGAAAGCATGCGGAGTGAGGAGCCGGTTCCGCAGCATTGCATTGACAAGGCTTGGTGACAACCCTTGAAGGAGGGTCACATTTGTAAATGCTGAAATCAGCTGACATCACTGTTGTGTAAAGCTGATGGGCTGCCTGCAAGGACAGACTGCAGCTGCTTGGCCATCTCTGTATGAGTGCCAGTTACTGGACAAGCGGTAAATTTTGTTGATTTTGATGCCTGACAATGCTGACCCGGTGTGAAATGTGTTGCCAAGGTGCTGTGTTTTGTTAGCAGATTTAAATGCCAACCAGGACAGGTGTGATCAATATATTTTAATGGCAGAGTATAAAGACACACCCGTGGTTACTGTCCAGGTGCTGTGTTATATAATGAACAGATGAGTCACAGATGAATAACACCAGCCATTAACACATATGACAGATTCTACCTTTAAATGTTTCCAATTAAACACAATCACATCGCCCTGCCTCGTCTGCTAAAGCTTACCTTCTCTCCTTCTCCTCTTGTCATGTGTTTATATTTATCTATTTTTTTTATTTATCTAATTTTTAACCATTTATTTAAAAATTTGTTTCTCAGTTATATTTTACAAAAAAAAAAAATCTGCTGTTTAACTCCTGACTCCAAAAATTGGCTTCAGTTCTTTCAAAAGCATGGAAAGAAGGCAATGAGCAAAGGAAAAGGAAATGGATACAAAAAATATGCAAGGAATTAGAAAAAAGTTACAAGAAAATTACCTTAAAATAAGAAACAAAAATGAAAAGAGTAAAAAACAAATACAAATAAGAGCATGATATTTAAAAAAAAAAAAAAGCTTTTTTGGTAATTTCAATTCACACATACAATTTAGGTTTAAATGCTTGGTGTTTTAATGCAGCACAAGAAAACAGGTATTCATGCGATGGTTTCAATTACTGCATAATGTTTCCAAAGTCAGTGAGTAATTGTGTAAAATAAACGTGATGTCATTGTTAACCAAAACTAATCGTGAAAATATTGCAGTAACCGCACTAGTCATCATTATTTCCACTCCAAGGGGACGTAGGTTAATGGAGTCGCTTCATTCTCCAGGCTGTGACAGTCCTCAGTTTTTCATCCTTCAGCTCCAAAAGAATGTAGGAGGATCAAAGAGTAAATCTTAATTTCATTTTTTAAACTATGTTTATAATGTAATTAATAAATCTACCTTATACATTGTACCTTATGCGAGCCATAATGGAAAGGCAAGCCCCTTATACGTGGGAGTGGTTACGTATGAGAGATTTCTGGGAGGTGATAGTCCATGATTTCACAGAGGAATTGTAGATTCAAAACTTCCGGATGATTTGCTCAACTTTTGAAGAGTTATGCGATACAATAACAGCTTTTGTAGCTCCTGCTGCATCATGAGGGAGCCAGTTCCTACTGACAAGCACATAGCCATAGCATCATGTGACCTAGAAAAGCCAAAGAAGTGTACTGTGCACATGCTGTTAATTCTGCAGCAGCTCAATTACATGTTTTTAATGGGTGTAACTTTAACACTGTGGGTCCTACCCACAAGCAAAATGCTAATGGTGCACAGTAGGAAAATCAATAATATTGAGGAGCTTCAGTTGGGTCCCAATTATATACAATATACGTATTAATGGTATACAGTATGAATGATGTACTTGTAGTTTTTGTCATAAACTTTACTCAAAGTCTATTTCACCATTTTGTGCTTAAACTTCACAAGAGAGAGTAAAATATATTGAAACTTATATTGAAATATATTGAAATTTATTTTAATGATTTGCAGATGTTTTCTTCATACATGGCATTTTGGGACATTGGTGTATGTCGCCACCATACTTAACAATCAAGTGTTAATCTTCTGTGTATACTTAATTTAGTCACATCTCCAGTAAGAACACACTACAAGACCTGCTTAGAAGTTGTGTGTGTCCGTGTGGAAATAGTACTAATTTTGTCCACATTGAAATAAATATATACTGTATGTATGTATGTTGTATGTAAATAGGTATTAGTTTTACAAAACAAAATTGCATTTTCAATTGATGTGTTGAATATTTGTTCACAAACATGAATCTTAACGAGGAGCTTTGCCTTGAATTCAGAAGACTGTAAATTGTAGAAGAGAAGAAGGTAAATGATGTGATGAAAGTCACACACTGTTTGAACACAGGAAAACCCACTAAATAAAGGTTACAGATTGCTTTCCCATTGACAGTAGAACACAAATGTGTACACAGCTCTGCAGTAGACAAGTATGCCTTTGTGTATGCCTTTGTGTGTATGTGTGTGTGCAGCATGGGGGCCTGTGAAAACTTAGCAGTGGTTACACTTTAGTCACTGCTGATTGGAGCCGCAGCCAATAAATTCCTATGACTACTGCAGAATCCGTTAACCAGGGTGTGAATGTCAATTGTACACATTCCCATTGCATTAAAAAGCCAGATGTTACCAATTCTGGGACGATGTGACATTGTCAATTAAAGAAATTCTGGGATATGCAATACCTAAAGAACGCAAAGTTCTGTAACTTGGAAATAGAAATGATTGTGTTCTGGACCATGATAGATATTTGACCAAGATATTATTGATCACAAACAAGAAAGCAATAACATTGGTTAGAAATCGTAGGAGAGAATTATACCAATGAAAAAATCACCTTTGGTTAAAAAATCACCTTAAAGTCTTTTTTTAAGCCAGATGTTAGCAGGTGTTTCCTTGCAGTGGAAAATAAGCTTCAGAGACCTCAACACTTTCAAATCCACCATCCAACACCGTCAAAATTGTTTAAAATGAAGAAAAAAAACAAAACGCTAAAAAATTAATCTAGTTATTTCTATTAATGCTTTGTTAGTCTTCATTCTATTACATTGTTTCGCAAACATGTTTAATTTAAAAACAACAAAGAATGCAAACATTAAAATCTGTGATCTCTGATTCTTCTCAGGTTATCTAATCATTCTCTCTTATTTTCACCTATTTTGTACTCCATTTCCATGTTTTACTCCTCCTGTACTCACTGTCATGTGTCTAACCTCTGTTCATTCTCTGGCCTCCTCCTGCTCCAGGGCCTCTGTGCGTGCTGCAAGTGCCAGCAACAGCCTGCGGAGCGCCCCCTGGTGCTGGGGGAGCTCCTCACACACACGGTGCAGGATGGTGCCAACAGCGTGCACGCGCTCCATCTGGCTCTGCAGGGAGGCTCCCACGGTTTCGCTGGTGGACAAGGCTTGGTAGCTGCCCTCACGCACCCCCTGCAGCTTCTTGGCGCGGCTCTGCAGAGCCACGAGGTGGGCTAAGTTCTAGAGAAACAGAGGTATAAGGAATGAGATGGATATGTTTTGTGATTTCACCTGTTCAAAACACTGACCACAGAAAGGAGGGAAAAAATGAGTAGTGTGGTATTCTCGGTGTGTGGGGGTGGTTTCTATAAGTGGAAACTGTGACGCTCAAGTCACTTAATCCACAGGCATGTTCACACCCAGAAAAATGCTTTAAAGAACATTCTCAACCACACCTTCATTGTGTTTCTCAGCCAGCAGATGACTGAGAGTGCATATTTCACACACTTAGCAGCAATTATTTATTTCTCACTTATTTCAAATACTTAACTTTCATAACATTTCAAGACAATGACGAGTCAGTCACTCTCGCACAATGTGAATACACACCAGTGTAATTTACAAAGTTGATCTGACAGTATATTTACATGGTAGCATGTGTTAATATGTTGTAATGCAGTACAATAGATAGATAGATAGATAGATAGATATACTTTATTGATCTCAAAACTGAGAAATTGGGATGTAGCAGCGCCATGCAGTAAGAACAAGAGAATAAAGAGCACACATTATTAATAGAATATAAAGGAATATGCTTAAAAAAAACCTAAAAAAACTAAGAGACTGTACATATCTACATATATACATGTGTAAAGTGCGGAACAGTATCTGAATAAACATAAATAAAAATAAAGTCAGCAGTGCAGAGTGATGGCGAGCAGTTTTTTAAGTGTCCTCCTCTCCACCACCGTCTCCACAGTCTCCAGCCTAAAACCTACCACAGAGCCAGCTTTCTTAATGATTTTATTAAGTCTGTTGGTGTCACTGGCTCTGATGCTGCTACCCCAACAAACAGCAGCGAAGAAGATGGCACTGGAGACAACAGACTGGTAGAAGATCTCCAACATCTTGCCGCACACGTTGAAGGATCGTAGCTTCCTCAGGAAGTAGAGTCTGCTCATCCCCTTCTTATACACAGCGTCAGTGTTAGATTTCCAGTCCAGTCTGTTATTTATCACTACCCAAAAAAAGGGTTTCCCATACATTTATTTATTTGTGGTAGCCTGCCACAATCAAAAAATCTGCTGCCATCAGAGTTTACGTTAGCCGGGATACGCTGCCTTGTGGCTGGCAATAGCCTACTTGTTGTTGTCCGGCAGATAAACACAACAACAGCCAAATTGTCCAGGGGAAAAATATGCCTCTCCAGAACTTACGGCACATATGCGGCTCTTTGTGTGCTCAGTATAGTTAGGTGATGGCATCACGGATCACGTTCTACAGGGATCTGTTCAGATCAAGAAAAAAAAAACAAAAAAACTTGCCTATGCTGTGTTTACAGACCTACAAAAATGTAGGTCAGAGAATGATACCCCAATCCCGCCACAAAGTATGTGCTCCTCACCCTGTCTTTGGTGTCCTGGAGATCTCCGAAGTCAGCGTCGAGGATATAGCTAGTGCTGCAGAGTTCTATCAGCTGCTCCTTCTGCTGCATCATCCTGTCGCTCACACTCCTCTGGCTCTCCTCTAGCTCCCTGATCACCTGCTCCTGCTCTACCACGTGCTGAAGACAGAAATAGTGAATGTAAGGTAACTGTGAAACATGCTTGAAATATGGAAAATCTCTGTCCCTTACTTTGTGTGTGTCCTTGATCTTGCGCTGCAGGCCCTGTATGACACGGTTCAGCTCGCCCTTTGTAGTCTGTTTGTGGGAGCTGTGCATCATGGCCTCCCTGCGCAGGACGATGGTCTCCCTCCTCGCCACTGTTGCTTCACTCTCCCTCAGCAGTCGCTCCTGCTGCTTCATCAGCTGGTTGATTCGAACCTGCACACCGTCCCAGCCATTCATTTTAGCTCACTCTAAATGTTTTCCTCACCTAAACCTCATACTATGGTATTGGTTGAGATGCTGTTTTACAGCATGTTGTTTTAAAGGATTACTCTGCTGTTTTTCAATATTAACCCTTGGGGACTGTTTGGTACTTGCTTTTCATTCTTCAATGTTTGATAATGTTGGCTGTGTTAGTACATATGGAATACAATTTGGCAAGATCGTGTAGTTTTGGTTAATCTTGGAATTTCCAGCTCAGGTCCTACAATAAGTCTAAAATACACTGTGTAAACAAAACTGTTACATTCATACTGATGAGTGCGAAATATGCGCCATTGAAACCCATTCAAATTGCAATTTTTGATCCCACTGCCATAAAAGCATAAAAACATGCATTGTATTATTTCGAACATTTGATATTTAAGTGTAAGTGGCTCAAGTATTTGTCATTGATACGATCTGTAGGTTATGTATCAGTCGTTTTTTTTGTTTGTTTTTTTGTTCATTGCACTTGGCCATAAGGCTTGTTTGCGTGTGTTTTGTTTTGCTTGGTTTTGTTTATACATGTTCCAAATAAAGATTTATTTATTCATTCATTCCTCCAACAAGAAGAAACTGATTTTCACCTCATGTCAGCCATTCTAAAAGGGTTTTCAACCTGTTACTTAGCCACTTGATCTGTGTGTGCAGAGAGAAACACTTGAGAATATAAAACATTGACAGAGCTTGAGAGTCTGTTATGGAGGCAGGGGTGACACACACACATGCACACACACACACACACGCACGCACACACGCACGCACACACACACACACACACACACACACACACACAGACAGACACACACAGACACACACAGACACACACAGACATCCTGCCCACACCCACCCTGTTGGGTTGGAGAGTCCTCAACAACACTGTACATTGAAACAATGTCCCACAGTGCAAAAAAAAAAAAAAAGTTTGAAGCTTTATACACATAATGGTGCCATTTGTACAGATGATGTAATGCCAGGATTGATTGTGCTTTCTGATCCTGCTGACTGTGTTTTTATACAAAAAGAGGATCTTCAAATCTTGAGACAAACTAGTGTTGAGAGAGGTGTTAGGAGTATATTACTGTTTGCTGCCTTCATGTACATACAACACATGTATGCACATACAAAGGCAAACAGTGGATGATAACTCAATATTACGGTTTATTGTCTCGACATATAATCATTGTGTGTGCAGTTGTGTTTACCTCCATACGGTGTATCTCAGACTTCATCATCTGGATTTCTCCCTGGCCCACTTCTGAGTCCACGATTGAACGAGTCTCTTTTACGAGCTTGGTCTTCTTCTCCCACAGCAGAATCTGCCGCC
Source organism: Plectropomus leopardus (assembly GCF_008729295.1). NCBI lineage: Eukaryota > Metazoa > Chordata > Actinopteri > Perciformes > Serranidae > Plectropomus > Plectropomus leopardus. Next base: position 31,513,105 of record NC_056466.1, read on the forward strand.
TGTGGGCCACACAAACATGACACACATGCACACAACAAAGGAAGCGTGTAAAACAAGTGCCCAACATGTGTAGTATGTGCTGTAAATGAAGAGTGAGACTAGAATTATTGCCTCCTGATTGTATGCCTCCACGCATCAGTTAAATTGCAATTGAAGTTTACATCAGTGTGTGTAAAAACATGGATGCTTCACATTCACACTGATGAACATTTTTCCCCAGCAGCACAGAAGATCTCTACATTCAGCACAGTTTCAAGATTAGCGTCATCAATTCGGTATCTGACCAACTGTCTCCCCTTAAATTCTTGAGTTATAATGTTGAGTAATGACCAGAATAGTGTGTTAAGTAGACCATTATGATATCACAGGAAAGTTGACCTTTGACCTTTTAGATATAAAATGTCAGCACTTCATCATTATATCCTATTAGACATTTGTGTGAAATGTTGTCATAATTAGCAGGATAATTAAATTAATTAAAGAGTTATAGCCAAAAACGTTTTGTGAGGTCCCAGTGACCTTCACCCACCAAATTCTAATCAGTTTATTCTTTGGTCCAAGTGGACAATTATGTCAAATTTATGAAATTCCCTAAAGGAGTTCAAGAGATATCATGTTCAAGAGAATGAGATGGATTCAAGATCACAGGGACCTTTGACCACCAAAATTATATCAGTTCATCGTTAAGTCAAAGTGGAAGTTTGTGCCAAATTTGAAGAATTTCTTTCAAGGTGCTTTTGATATATCATGTTCATGTTCTTGGGATATTGCATTGTAGAGAATAAGACAGCTGCAAGGTCATAGTGACCTTGGTCTTTGACCACCAAAGTCTAATCAATTCATCATTGAGTCCAAGTATACATTTTTGCCAAATTTGAAAAAAAATCTTCAAGGCATTTTTCGAGACATCACGTACACGAGAATGGGATGGCTGGACTGACAGACAGACAACCTGAAAAATATAACGCTTTCTGCTATGGCTATCATCAGTGCAGAGACATAAAAAAAGGACAAAGCAAGAACAATGTAAGCTGTCAGTAACTGAATGATTTTGTTTCAATCCATAGGCTACAAGGTATAAATTATTAGAAAACAGAAAAGTGTCTTGACATTTATGAATCAGTGTTTTTAAATAACTTGAATACCGTTGAGGTTACTGTGTTCTAAGCAGTGATCTAAAATCTGCTAACTAGGAGTGTAAATCAGTGGTTTCATCACGATACGACATTATATCGAAACTTTAGTATTTGCTGAGTACAAAGTCTACCACAATTTCGATTCGATTTAGTTGATGGCCAGAAAAGATAACTTTCTGGAGAAAATGTTTTCATTTCAATTTAAACCATGATCTTTTTTCTTAAAACTTCAGGGCTGTCTGACATCCTCAAAACGTGGATTAACAATAAGATCTTTTCGCTTAAGTATAAAACTCAATAATAACTGTCAAGGGTCATAGACAAAACAACTGTCTTTTGTAGGTTACATTTCCTCCACATATAAAACATGGTAATGTTGTTAGCATAAACCTATGGCATTTTACATTGCAGAAATTCGCTTAACGAACTAACCAACATACTATTATTTATGCTTTGTCTTACTCACCGCCGGTTTAAGTCCCTGCATCTCCTGACAGAACAGCACTGATGACTTTCAGTCTACATGCACGTTTTTTTAGTCAACATTGCTGAAACAGAGCAGCTAACGTAACATTAGGAAGAAGTCAGTGAAGTGACCCGGCAGGTGTGTCCTGTTTCCTCAGTACGGCTTTTGTTTACATATGACGTGCGCCGTCTGTTAACTTGCAGTTTTTCCGAAAACAAAACATTTCCACACTGATGATTGATTCATGAGTAAATAATAGTAATATATCCTCATCATCTTTCCCTCGGCTGCTCGCCATCATCTGCCGGACGCTGTGTGACATGACATATACTTACAAAATAAATGCATGCCTGAAATAGGATGATATGGATCTATGTTTACACTTTGTGTCGATGTTACTTGATCGTTGTTCATTTAATACACCCCTACTGCTAACCATAACAAAATACTTGTTGTATTAAGCTAGCACTGATTTATAAGAGTACAGTTGAATAGATATAGCTTGTATATTTTGTTTAAAACATATATAATTTTGGTTCATAAGGTTGCTATACAGATGAAGAAATACAAACTCATACTGTCGAAGCATAAAATGAATATGTGACTGACTCAGCCTCCAGCAGACTGTTGAGAAGTCTTTCTTTTTCCTCTTGGGTCTTCTCCTGTTTCATCTGCAGCTCGATGGACTCCCGCTCTGCCTCCTAAACACATGAAGCATAACCTTTTACTGTTAAACTGCAGAAAACAATAAACTCAAGGATGAATTTAAAAATCACGCCGTGCCTTGAGTCTGTGCAGGAAGTCTGTCTCCATCAGTGCGTTCTCCTGTTCCAGTGCCTGGCTAAGCCGTCCGTGCTTGCTCAGCAGGGTGCTGAGCTTCAGCAGGTCTCCTCTCAGCAGCTTCACATTCTTATCCAGCTCTGTCTCGTCACGGTGCACAACCTCAATCTGACCTGGTGGGGTTAGAGTTGGTTTAATAGCAGTTTATGTAATAGTGCACAGGCAAAGTTAGAGTACATCTGTAGATGTCAGACTGACGCAGGAAAGAAATTAACCTTTGAACTCTGCAACGGAAATGGTCTGCTGGTGCCTACACTGGTATTTTTGCTTATTGTGATGTCATTATTTGGAGTATCTTTAAATGCTTCATATCCCTAAAATCTGTGCAACCTAAGCTAAAAGCTTATGTAAATCAATAAACCATAGAAATTTATAAAACTGTGTCATTCAAAAGAATATATTTAAAAATTGTAGAGACATAGACTATATATGTCTTAACACTCCATGAGTTAAGATAACTATGTACAATATGTAGGTTTTGAGATATGCTCATATTTTATGGGCAAAGTATACAGGTGTTGTGATGGAGTCATTCGTCTGAAGCCACTGCATGTTTTTGCAATGCAGGTAGCACAATGACATCACATCACGTGCGCAGAAGAAATTCATGGTAGTAAAACTGGTAAATTGGTAGGAGTAGCCATTATTAGCAGCAGATTCAATTCTCATATAGTCCAAAGTAAGCTAGGAATGGGAGATTCAGGGTTTTTCTTTTAATATTTTAATAATGACAATAATTGATAGGGATGAAAGGCAGAGGAAAAAGTAGGTGCGTGCATTAGAAAATGAATGCTTTTGAATATTTTCTATGAAAGCGTTTTTCATGAATGCCATTTTAATATGCTCTGCATTTAGTTAGTTAGTTGTGTGTTTACATATTCTTTAACAGCCAGGCCTTCATCATTTGTACGACACATGGTGATCACAGAGTTGTGCGTACGCACTGTTTGGAAAAAGGCCCAGTGTGATGAAATGGAAGAAAGAAGCCTTCGCTTTCTACTGCAAAAAGCATGACTGCTAAAGTTATTATGATTTTTCATTTTAGGGGAATATGTAAACAGCAGTCTCATGCAGCCATTAAATTCTCGTTTAAGGCAAAATACTACATTTGCATTGCACTTAAGGTAAGGTAACATAAGGTACTGACATGATGACAGAAAAGACAGAAGCCTTTCATTTTTGCTGCAAAAAGAACTAAATTCTCTAGCTGTAAAGGTTCCTATATAAAATCTATTTAAATAAAATCATGAAAACTATCAACCACAGCCGTCCATGGGAGGTCTGTTTTTAAAGGATTCAAATCTCAGACATGATGTTCACTTGCTCACAGTCACTAAAAGCCTACACATAACTCACTAACTAGTGAGTTTGATTGGCTGACTTGGACCTGTGTGTGTGCATGCTTCTTTCTAACTATATTACTTACTTTCCAAGCGTATTTTCTTCTGCTGCATGCACGTGTACTCCGCCTGCAGTTTGAGCATGTCCTTGCTGTTAGCTCCTTTCTCCTGGTTCAGTCCTTCTAGAGTCTCCTGTCGTCGCATCCACAGCTGCTTGTCATTCTTAATATTTGCCGCCAGCTCCTCGATCTGATCCATTAATGCCTCCACCTTGATTTGCAGAGGACTCAGGTCCTCACGCTGGCAATGAAGGCACACAGACCACACAGGCAACATGTGATTTTTTTTCTGATTGTAATGAATTTCTATTCCACATAGACAACAAACAACCAGGGATTACTGCTTCCCCCAAATCTCTCACCCCAGTGCTGGCTGCAATTTGACCGATCTTTTTGTTATAGCTGGTGATGGCAGCCTGCTTCTGCCCGATCACTGTCACAAAGGAGGAAATCTTGGACTGGATTGTTGTCAATAACTTGTTGTACTTTGCGATCTCCTCCTCCAGGGCTTCCTGGGTGAGGGTCAGGCTGTCTAGCTGTTGGCTGAGTTCACTGCTCTCCTGTCCCACTACTGATATCTCATCCTCCAGCTGCCACAGCTGAGAGATCTACAGAGGGAGAAGAAATGACAAACAGGAAAAAAAAATGTAATATCATCAGAAAGCCAAATCTTTATCCTTAGCATACTGCATATGTGAATTGTGTGTTGTTTTGTAATGTCTGTCTTCAGCAAATTATATTTTTTTGGCATTTGGCAGCCTCTCTGCCGTTCACACTGGTTCTCAAACTGTACTCCTTTAAAGGAGCAGTGTGTAGAGTTTAGTGGTATCCAGCAGCGAGGGCTGTAGATTGTAACCAGCTAAAACTCCTGCTATGAAGTTAGGATTGCTTCAGTGTTTATTGTTCAGGAGGCTTTTACTGGGAGGGATAAAATAATTCATGATGAGTTTCTCCTGTGCTGAGTTTATGGACCAGCAAAAATGTCTGAATTTAGAGAGGGACAGAATGATAACGGAAAGACACCAAAACATGATTAGGCTAGTTGTGTGTATATGGAAGGAGCCAATGGAAAGGAAATTTGATGTTATTAATCTGCATCTTTAAACTGAAAGATGGTCAACCCTTATAACATGTTTTTCAAGGGCATGCCACATTCTCAATGATTATTCCATCTTAATATTTCCCATCTTTGTCATCATCATCATCTCCCACCTTGTCCTTCTTGAGTGCAGCTACCCTGCTGATGAGTCGCTGGGAGTACTTTGCAGCCTGGTTGTGGGTGAGCTTCTGCTGGATGGAGGTCGTGATCTTATCCTCAAACTCGTGACGGAGAGCACTGTCTTTCTCCAACTGCCTCCTCTGATTGTTCATTTCATCATGGTGGGTTTTGGTTTCCTAGAATAATGAAGGCAAAAAAGAATTTGAGAGTGGACTGGTTTCAGAGGGAAATGGGAAGGTAGGAAGACACTTGGCATCATTCAGGTTTATGTGCTTACAAATGTTAGTAAGTGCATATGCAAAATTACTGTTGGATACACAACACCTGCACACTGGCCAATTTTGTTCTTACCACCCTGTGAATGTTAGTGAACACACTGTCATGCCCCCTTTCCTCCATATAAGCAAACATGTTTGCTTAGAGGTGTGTGATGGACACAGCGGTGAAGTTGTTTCTGCGGTCATAATGGTAAATATGTTGGCAATCAAACAGTTGATAGGCAGTTTATCATTCTCTTCAAACATATTATGTCGGTCTCTGAAAACGTGCTTCTGAAGGCCAACACTTTCTCATCCCACCTCATCACATGTTACAGCTTTGTCAGTGGACCTTTGCGTCTACATATTATGAGTTAAGTGTCATTCTGCACCTATTTTTTTACCCTCCAGGATCCCGTTACTGGGATTTCAACAAACGCACATGGCGGGACGACGTGACACATGGTTATAATACAGCAACAACAGCACAAATGGTTAGATTTAGGGGAGGCACATGGTAGGGTGTAGAAAGAAAACATCACATTCAGAAAGAAAGTGAACAATGGACCCCAGCGTAGTTTGCTGGACCCATTCACCTCCTCTCCCACCTGCCCTATAAGCGCCCTTGTGCTCCTTATATTATGTCTGTACGGGCAGCGTTTGAACCTGATGTCGTCCAGCCACATCATGCAGATGTGACAGGTTTCTTTCGACAGTGTTCTCAAGTGAAGCTGGCCGGCTCATAATAACACTACGATCGGTTCTGTCCAACCACAGTCTCAGCTTACACAGTCTATCTGTGTATCATGCAGATGCAAAAGGTGGCTTTTGGTGTCTGAATCTTACCCCAAAAGCACTGCAAAAGTGGCAGTATTTGCCAACTTCATAATGAGAATGGGCTGGAGCTGTGGAGGAGTGAGGGGTAGATCTGACTGGAAGCCAAGGATACTTTTGGCAGACAGCCTGTCACTCAAGTGGCCCCACCATTAAATATGTGTAACTTTAAGCCTTAATAAAATGTAAATGGATGAGTTATAAAAATAAATGTTGAATGTTGAAATTAGCTATAGAGACCAAAACTGTTCTTTGTACAAGGCCATAAACATGTTCATTTCTGCTATGAAGTTGAACATTTTAACAGGGATGTTTAGGGGATGGACTCTGTTTTGAAGCCAGCCTCAAGAGGACATTAGAGAAACCGTAGTTTTTGGCACGTCATTTTTCATCCACGCAAGTACAAATTGTATGTTAATGAGGTCCTATTTTAAATAGACACCAGTCTGGAAAAATCAGATGCAGAGCCGTAAAAACAGAAGCCTTGGTCCTCTTGTAGCTACCTTACTGAGCCTGGCGAGGGTGCGCTCCGTCTCCCTCAGAGTGCGGAGGCAGGTGCTGTATTGGGCCTGCAGAGCCTCCTGCTGGACTTGCTTCTGACTGATCAGCTTTTTGGAGGTGGCGCCGTCTGCCTGGGACCAGTTCAGCTGCATCGTAAGAGTCTCGTTTTTGTCCTGCTCTTCAGATGTGGATTTCTTGTAACCCTCAATCTCACTGTCCAGCATGACCACCTGGTGCTCGGCAGTGCTGAGGGTAACAAGGACAGCAGCAAAGAAGTAACAGAAGCACGTCTTAATTTTGATTGTTTCTGTTTAGATTTCAAGTGATCATTATGTGTCCTACAAATATTATGTTGTATTTCTACATCTTTTCAACACATATCTGAATATTCTTGCTTTAGCCTGAAAATTGAGAGGATAAGCAAAACAAAAATCTATCACTGCAGAAAGACACCACCCCCATGAAGCACATCTCCCGCAGGGATATTGTTAGCTACATGTACTATTAGTACGTTATCACATTTAAAGTGGAGCAGTATAATAACATTCAGCCTTCTGTCGCCCCCCTTCTCACCGCACAGCCTCCTGCATGGCGCTGAAGGCCTCGTCTTGTCTCCTCATACCAAGCAGGTTGCTGCTCCACTGCTGCAGCAGCTGTTTACGCTCCATCATCACAGACTCCATCTGCATCTCAGCCTGCGCAAAGACACAAACATAAGTGGACATGTGTCGTGACTGTTGTTGTAGAAACTTTACCAACACTTACAGATTACAACAGTATACATATATTTCATTATTTCATTTAACAACAGTTTAAATTTACTCGAGTGAGACTGCTTAAATCCACCAAATCCAGTCAACACTGCCATAATAATTACAGGTACTGTGCTGTCTTTGTTGTCTGTTAAATTACATCCCTAACCGAATCAACCAGTGTAAGTTTAAGCCCAAACCAGGCCTGTCCGAAATCATCACAGAAAATACTGAGCAGGAACTGTATTGCTACACCAGAGAAGCTCTCTGCCTGGGCTGAAAGAAACGACAGAGAACCTGGCACGGAGCCTGGCTGCTCTCTGTCTCTGTCTCTCTCTCACACTGCCTACAGGGCAAAGAGAAGAGGAAGCTGCTATCTGATGTTGAAAGAGGAGATAATATCAATCAATCAACACATAAAATCAATAACATAGACCTGTGTTGATAATTTATGTTGGATTTACATTTTAAATAAACAAGAATTAAATTAAATCAAGGGAAGAGAACTGACTTTTTAATGTTTTTATATATTTACCGTATCTTTAAAAAGTTTTGGGGTTTTTTTCCCCACAGTCAAAGCCCTACCTGAATCGGCCAATCAGCACATATTTTCAGCCCAAACCTGGCTCAACCTGTCAAGCTCGGGTTGAGAATTAAGAACTGACTTGAAAACGACAAGGCCAAAAAGATTAAAGGGAGGGTTTGTCATTTTACACTTCCTTTTGTAAAACAAATAAATAAATAATAATAATAAAATGGCTAATGCATTGCAGGGCTATTCATTTATTCATATCTTTAAACACAGCCTGTGCAGCTGTATTATTTAGAAAACAGAAGTATCAGATCAGGACTCTGCATCAGCAGATACTCAGTATTAAGTGACTCGGATTCAAAGTCACTTGGGGGCAAAAAAACATGATCAGGTATATATGATCATTATCAGGTATATATACTGTTTTAGGTCATGATCCAGTTACCTCAGAGAGCGTCTCTTTGGCTGCCTGCGTCTCCTCTGCTTGAGCTTTGGTCTGAGCCTCATACATGGCAATCTGCTGCGTCAGCCTCTCCATGTCCTTTGATAGACGCTCCACATATAGATCCTGACGACACAGGAGACTTTTTAATCAATAACAGTTCATTATTGATGTTACTGAACTTCAGACTTGATCCTGTCACCTGCTTCAGTTTCTGGTCTTGGGCCTGGTTCCTCTCAGCTCCTGCTTTGTTTGTGGCGTTCTTCATGGCTTTGACATTAGAGTGCAGATCTTCACTGAGTCCCTGCGCGAATGCCAGATGCAGCTTCAGGTTGTCCAACTCTGTCTGTAACTGGGACACTGAAGAGAGGACACAAAGGAGCCAGCATTTACATGGTGTCTTAAATCTGTAGTTTAGAAACATGGGCTGATGCTGTCTTGCTGTTGCTGAAACTATACTGTATGATACAATGTACCAAACTACAGGCTGCTTCCAATACAAAGTCTTGTGTGCAAGAACAAGAATGACATTTCAATTAGGGCTATTAAACAATTAATTTTGTTAAAATTGTGATTGCAATTTCAATAGTTAATCATAATTAATCACTTTTTTTAAAATGAAATGTTTACAATTCCATTATTCTGTATTTCAAAACAGTTTTAAGTCAATTTTGACGAGGTAAACTGAGTCTCACCAGATTGACTTAATTAGGAATCACATGACAGCATTCATACTCTTCAGGAGTTCCAGTTTAGTTGCTCTCTGTGATTCATAGAGGTCCTGTGTCATGAAACTACTGTTCCCCTCAACCTGAGGACGTCTCTTAGACCCGAGTCTTCCACCATGTTGGCTGGTCTGCAGTCAGTTTCTACCCATTTAGTAGCTGTAGTTCACTTCTTCGATTCGGTTTCATTCAAAGATTTGTGGAGATTCCAAAATAGTGCTTTGCCAGCTTTGGTGATGCAGCTGTCTGCTGACATCAGTCTGATTAGCTGCATGTCTGTGCTGAACTTGTTGGTTGGAGCAATTTCCAGGCTATTTTGGGGCCCCAATATGTAGAAATACTCAAATGGGTGAAAATAACACACTCATACTGCATGCAAAAAAACCCAGTTTTTGCTCAGAACTGCATGAGACTAGCATTTCGTGGGCTTGTCCGTAAAGAGGAGACTCATGGGTTTCCCATAGAACCCATTCTTATTCCGATATCTTGAGGGGGATCCCTGTGAAATGGCCATGCCATTTTTCCATGGGCCAAAACTTTGCCCAACATTATTTCGTCCCCTTTCTGAGAAGATGGCATGACATGGTTGGCCCCACTGGAATCCTCTGGCTCTCTAGTTTCATATGATACCAGTATCATCACTCTAGCTATAAAGACAGATCCAAGATTCAGTTCAAATAAATTTAAGTCATACTGTTGGATAATTTGCAAAAACATTTGAACCTAAAATGTTAACCCCATTTATTTTAAGAAATGCTGTAATTTCAGCTGAGATAAAGCAACAAAGCCTAGCCTCATGTGTTTCTGCTTTTGGTTGTTAAATGCTTCTTTCCCTGGACATGCTTACAGTGATAAATGTGTGCTATTGACTTTTCAGCAGTATTTAAGGCACAAGATTGAGGTTTCTGATTTTAAATAGGATAACAATTACAATATAGCTGACCATTTTCGGAAATAATAGGCCAAGTCTAACATACAGAGTATTTTGCTCACATTTCCCAACATGGTGTCAAACATCAGAATCATCATGGATTAAATCAGTTATCTGGGATTTGCTTGTAAGAGTTTGAAATAAATTTTGTAAAACAGTCACCAGGATGAAATATAATCCTAGTTTGATACTGAAAGGCAAGTCAGTCTCACCGCTGGTTTTGGCTTTGGCAGTTTGGCCAGAAACACTGGCATGTTGCCTCTTTACCACCTCCAGCTGATCCTGAGCCTGCCGTTGTTTGGCCTCAGCCTGCGCCTTGGCGTGATGACGGTCATCCAGCCTGGTCTGGAGTCTGGCCAGCTGCTCCTGAATCCTGAACATCTCAATATTCATCTCCTGCATGTGGCTGGCATCTGCCTTCTCCATTTCCAGCTGGGGCAGCGGGAGAGAGCAGAGAGAAAGAAACCAGAAAACAAATTATCAAGAGTCTTTTATTCAATCAGGCTCTCAGATAGTCTGTCAAACTCTGCTTTCCTTTTATCACGAACATCACTTTTTTTAAAGTGAACATTTTTATGCTGGGTATTTAAATGTATATTGTATGCTGTATCCCAAACCCTAACCACACTGGACAAACATGGAACAAATTCTAACAACATCTAAAACAACACTTGTATTATATCAATCAAACATAAAAAGTGACAGAACTACAAAAGCATTTCCGTACACATGGCAAGCGAAGTTTGATGATTGCAGGCCTGGAAACAGGAGTGTGTTGGTCAGAAGAGAGGAGATTTAGCAGCAAAAAACTAAATATAAAGGAATTAAAAACCATCACACCCGATGGACTGAATAAAATTTGACTAAAATAATCATAATCAGTAAAAATCTCCACTGGAAACTGGACTGAAATAACACCAAAGAGGGATGTAACCACAATGTGATCTGAAAACATGTTTAGAAAAGATCTACAGGATAAAAACATGTCATTGTGTTTCAAAAGTTACTCGATAAAACTGTGATTTAAAAAGTAAAATCTACTAGATACAATCATAATTAAAACACCCTAGGAACAGTGGAGAAATTTTGGATAAACAGCTCAACTTATTAGGATTAGGACGTGAGGTAAAGTCATTTTTATTGCAAAATATGTACAAAAATGGCAAGGTATTGTGTTTTTCTCTCCTTTTTTATTTTAGTTGCATATGAATTTGTTTTCGTCTTTGATTGTATGTTTGTTGCATGTGAATTTGTTTGGGTTTGGAACACTTTTGTGGCACTTAATTGACTTAAGTATGTTGGGTAAAAGTCATAAAAAATGACAGCTGCTAGTTCTGTGTTGATGGACTATAACTGGAGACTTAAAGGTTGTGGATGGCCCGGTAGTGGAGGCCCAGTCCACCATCGATGGTAGAATGGACCAAGAAACAAACGTTGATATATAGTGTAATGGGAGGAAAGGGTTTTAAACAATATTAAGGTAGTGTGCTTGTACCTACTGCTTGGCTGACAAATCAAGTCAAATCCTCTCCCTACACCTAACCCTAACCCTGGTAAGAACCATCATCTTTTATTATTAATGTAGATTCCCATTAACCCTGTCTGTTTCTCCCCTCAGCTTTCTGGAACTCTCCTTTTAACAAAAAATTACCCATTGTTTTATCTACCTTTTATTCTTCCCCCTTTTATCCAAAGTTTTATCAACAACCATAATACATCTTTTTATTGTACTTACTTCTTAAATTATTTTTAGGGATTAAAAGGGATTTTTAATTAGCTCTTTAACCATATCAACCCCTTTTTGGTAGAAATTGTAATCAGAACTGGTTCATTTAGGTACTTTTTAACAGCAAACACACTGCTGTTACCTTTGTGCCTGTGCCCCATGGAATATACTGTAGAATACGGCATTTTAACCCTAACCTAACCCCAGGAAATACATGTTTGTCAATTTAATTTTTATATAGGTCAACAGCACCATCTTCTGGACAATCTTCACCTGCACGTGTGTGTAGACGGCATGTTAGTTTCTTCTTTGTGTGTATATCTGTATGTGTGAGTATGATAAATAGCCAACCTTTTCCCTCAGTTCCAGGTTGATCCTCTCCAGCTGCTTGGTGAGTTGACTGCTGAGAGCAGCCTGTTGCCTTCTGACCAGAGGCTGCAACACATAAACATGACATCAGTGACATGAGATTTGGCTACACATGGTATAATGTTTACGAACCACCAGGCGGGTTTCCATAACAGATTTACCCAAAAGGCAAAGCAATATTTTCAAAATTTTGATAAACACAACTGTGACATGACTGCATCACTGTGGGATGTTATGTGATTTCTCCTTCCAACATTCCAAGAAGCATGGCTATGGATGTTGAAAACATTAGCAGGGTTTATTTCTATTGCAGCCACCACACTAGCCGTCATTATTTCCAATCCAAGGCCATGTAGGTGTTATGCGAACAATAATGGAAAGGCAAGCCCCTTATACATGGGAGCGGCTATGTATGAGGGATTTCTGGGAGGTGATAGACCACGATTTCACAGAGGAATTGTGGATGTAAAACTTCAGGATGATCCACTCAACTTTTGAAGAGTTATGCGATGCAATAACAGCTCTTGTAGCTCTTGCTCCATCATTAACCTATAAAAGCCAAAAAATTGCAGTTTTGGCTTAATATGTTTTTTTCAAATCACCCTAGATACCATCTCATGCAGTTGAGAACTTACTACTGTGAAATATTTTTTTTCGATAAATGGGAGTTTTTTCAATATTGATGTGTTTCCATTAGATATATTTTATATTTGCAATTTCAATTTGTGAAATATAAGGGGTTAATGGAAATCCGCCTAAGGACTAGAAGCAAATTTGCAGCATTAACGTAGCTTTTGGAGGGCTTAGCTGATACTTGAGCACTGTTTCAGTGCTCCAAATACATTAACATTGTAGACACTCAGATGATATATTGGCAACACTGCACTCTCCGAGGAGCAGAAGACTTAATCTATATATTAAATAATCACTGATTGCATAAACAAAGAAGGAAGAGCTACAGACGTGTTCAGAGTCCAAAACTATAAACTCCTCCTGCTCATCCTCGTCCTCCAGCAGTGGCTCCTGAACCTCCATGTCCTCTGTTGTGTTAAGGTTTGAGAGGTTAAGTGTCAGTGGGACCTGAGCAACATTTTGCTGCACTGAAATACAGAAAATAAAAGACAGTCTTTACTATGAATTCAATGTGAACTTGGGAATATTTCAATATTTCTTTCAAAATGTATATATATGTTTGCTCTCCATATGCTGACCTAAACTTTCAGTGCAAATATTGTTAGGAACAATAAAGTTTATGTTAACACTTTGAAAACTGGATCGACATCACTCTTCTTGTGCTGCGTTCAGATGCCTTTCACAAGTATTTAAACCCTCAGACCCTGTGAAGATTGGTTTGCTTTGTTTTTAAAATACAGGAAACAGTCAGTGAAAAACTTGACAAGAAGTGTTCTACAAGAAAAATGGTAAATTTAGAAACTTATGTTTTTAAAAGCTAGGGAAAGATTTCAAAAAATTCCCACAGGATAATTGTTTTAGCTGTGCTTCGCTGTGTTGCTCTAACCTTGATTGTCAATCCCAGACAGAGTTTGATCCCAGTTGTGACTGACCTGAATTTGTGGCTGCGGGGGGGGTCATCACTGTGGTCAGGGTGAGGCTGAGGGGTCTGGCCATCAGGCTCTGGTCCTGACTGATTCTGTGAGTCACAGTGGGACACACACAGAAAGCAGGCATAAAGGTCTTAAACACTGACTCTGATTCAGACAGCGTGTTGTGTTAGACTATATTTGTGCACATTCCAGACTCTGACAGGAGCTGGCAAAAGAACTTTATCATGGCAGACATTTTGACATGTCAAATAGGAAAACCAGGTAAAAATAATGATAGCTGCACTGGAATAACTAACTGGGCCACTTAACCCACTCAAACTGCAATTTTTGATCCCATAGCCATCTGAGATTATAAAAACTGCATTGTATTATTTCTGGGTATCAGTCTAGGCTTTTGCCTTGGAATTTGTCATTTTTTACTTTTTTCCACATGATAATGTCATTTTTACTAGATCTGGCAAATGGAGAAAATACATGATATTTTGACTAGGTGCACTGTCACAATTAATGTTGCTGCTAATCATTGACATACCCCAGGCTGTGATAATCCCAAAACATCTACTTAGGCACATAGTATATTGACAATAATTCATTGTTTGTGGGTTGTTTTTTTTGTAAATATTATATATTTTTTATTTTTAAATATATATATATTTTTTTTTTTAAATAATACTGTACAAAAACAATGTTGCTGCGAATCATTGACATATCCAAAGCTGTGATAATAAAAAAAATCTACTTAGCATCATGTGGAAAATTGAAAATAATATTTTCGCATATTGTGTTTTAATAATATAAAAACATAGTGGCATTATCACAAACACCTGGCATTAAAGGGTCAAAATTCTGAGAATGAATGAATATTTGATATAACTGGACTGATGTTGGTTTTTTAAAAAAAAAATATAACTCTATAAATATGAAAGCTTGATTTTTAAAAGTGCATTTTATGGGCAGAGTGTGTGTATGCAATATTAAAGTGGGCCCTAAGGGTTAATGAAACTGAGCCATGGTTAATATTACCATTTTCACCTGTCCAAATGTCTGCTGTGTAAAGGTCCACAGGTGTCACATAGTAACACTGTACTACCAGCCTGACGGGCTTGAACACAGATTAGCCTGCAAGTGCAACATCATAACACTTGGAGAAATATGAAATAAATAACCTCATGTCTTCCTAAGAAGTTTTAAGTACGAAGAGAAACATGAAACATTAAAGCTAAAAATTTGCATGCGTCTTATTTACTGCCCAGACATGATACCTGTTGAGCAGATGGGACAGCCGCTCCACAGTCCTCCGCTGCCTCCTCAGCTCCGTCATGCGGCCGGCTGTCTGTCTGAGTTTGGCTGGGGCCTCCCTCACCTCCCTCTCCTCCCTCTCCTCCTGAGCTCTGCATTGGACCTGTGGTGATGACGCAGAGGAATGAAGATAGTTACATTTGTATATATCAATATTTTTTTCTATGTAACCGTTAGCTAATATGCTTGTTTTTCCACGGTGCTGATACAACAGCTATAGGACTTTTAACCACGCGTGTATCACTCCGCTTCACAGGTGTTCTAACCTGTTAATTAGCTTAACAAAACCCCCTCTAAAACCTCTTTTAGCGTAACGTTATGCTGTTTTCGTTAATTAATCTCTCATCAAGAACATTGTGGCTAACTCGCTTTTAGTAGCTATGAGGGGACACAAAACACAAACCTCTCAAAGCCAACACCTCCCAGGACGGTAACTTGTTAGCCCTGGGCTAACGTTAGTTAGCTAGCTCTCATCGGAGCTTAGACAGAGAGCTCGAGGGAACATTAACCCAGTCACAACAGTTACAGAAGTGGCCAGCTAACATTAGCTACTAAACACATAAAAGCTATACAGCGTAACTTTATCTTTGGGTAAAATATTAGAAATAAGTTCCTTAATTGCGTTAAAGCTGTAGGTACTTACCACCGTAGCACTGCCACTAACAACCCAGCGCACTAACGTTGCTAAGCAACCGACAACATCCGCTGGAGGAGGAGGTGGGGCGCTCAGCATCGTCCCAGAGCGGCTGATGCGGTCACTTCAGCACGTCAACGTACAAGAAGTTTGCTCCTTAAAGCCAAAGAAAAGCCACATGTCAGCAGTATACCCTGTGATAACTATCACTATCACAAATGATTTCAATTTGAAGAAGAACCTTGCACCTTTTGTTCCTCAGAGGATGACACCGTTGACTTGATTTTTTTAAACGTCCATATGCTAATTTGTTTTTGTCCGAGGCTGCATTCATCACTGGTTGTCACAAGAAAAATAGATTATGTATCATCATTAAGTTACAAACACATATGTAGCTCATATTATTTTTTGGACAACCTGGATACATACATTTCAGGCTCATAACTTGCCCAACTACTAAAAGTCACTAAAATAAATGGAAAAAAAAATGTATGTACACCACTGACTGACAAATATAGTTACAAAAAACAAAATATTGAGTTATTTATATTTGTTGCTATATTATATCAATGTATTGGTAGTCATAATACAATACTGCATGCTACTAATGCAGCAATGACAGGGGCCATGCTGCTGCCAAATGAATACTTTTTTAAACAAACAAGATAAAGACAAAAAAAGCTAAAAAAAAACAAAAAAAAACCCTATTTCAATCAAAACAGTAAGCAAGTTTTGCGTCCCAGATATTCAAAATACAAAATTCGAAGCCAAAAAAACCAAAAGGCTTTTCACTGTCAGATTTATTTTTGCTCTATAAATAAGGCAGATACACATAATCACTTAATTTGGCCTTAAAATTACATGATAACTTTAAAAGTCATTAATAATTCACAGATAAAAATCATGGCATGATCTTCATATATCCTCAAAAATCTTATTTCATTGTGTTTATTCCAAAGAAGTAGACAAAAATACAACCATAACCCACCTCATGTAGTCATTCAGAAACAAATACATCACAAAAAGTAACCAAAGCATAAAAGGAAAGACAATCATACAGGAAAAAAAATCCATTATGTGTTGCAGTGCTTTAGTATCCTAAGAGAGCAAAAAAAAAATGAAAAAAGAAGGTAAATATTCCTGTAAACAATGTTAATGCAGGTATTGTAGCGCATTTGTAAATATTACCTCAAAATGCTTCATCAAGACAGGATGTGTACCTTTGAGCAGAGATCTGGCACTAATTGCCTAATCAAAGGGCTTTGGTTTCAATTAGAAATATGACACAGTTATAAATGTGTTTTCTGAAATGGAACCTGTTGATAAGGCGTTACATTCTTGGCAATTAATGTTCCGCTGTGCAGTACGTACCTTCACTTCACCCAATTGCTGTACATACAGTATGGCAGGTAGAGTCTCTTTAAAGCACTGCCACATATCCAAGTTGGTCATATAAAAACATCAACAAAAAAAAAAATCAAAAAATAACAATTAAGTAGAAACGATGTATCAATAAATACACCACCTGGTACTCCATATGGTTAAATGACACATCTGAATATGAAGATCTGCAGGATGAGATCATGTGTATCAGAAGAAAACAAGAACAAAACTTGTATTTGTGCAATCATTTGCATACCACAGTCAGAATGTAACTGGGTAAAAACTGCTGTCATACAATAAGAACCAAAACTATCCAAACATACATTCAATCGACATGTTAGAGGTCTCATACTTCTTATCTCACACGCACAGTTATATACCTATACAATATCATACTAGAGTTTACCTAGCGTTTCTATCATTGCACTTATTGTGTTTGTGTATTCGTTATTATTGTGGGATTTACATAGCGAATGACACTTCCTACATAATAATGTTTGCTCTTGAGCATTAGTTCCATACAGACATGGATAAGGGCATCATTGGCATAAAAAAAGGGATGTTGGTAAATGCAGCCCGTTCTCATTTCAAAGTCGTCAAATACTGCTGCTTTTGCTGTGCTTTTGGCGTAAGATCGCAACACCAAAAGCCAACTTTTGCATCCCCATTATACACTGCAGAGAATGCTGGAGAGAAACATTACATTGTTATTTTACACTGGTGGACAGCATCTACCGTGGCAGTAGGATAAGCAGGCAGGTGGCACCAGTTTAAAACACGCCTGAATGAAACCTGCTATGTCTGCGATATACGCCACAGATTAGTGTCAGGTTGAAATGCTGCTGGTAACAACATATCAGGGGCACGGAGGTCTCTATAAGGCATGCAGAAGGGGAGGTGGATGGATCCAACAAGCCCAGAACTTTTATGTGTGAGTTCAGTGTTTGCTTCCTGTCTGAATGTTATGTTTGTTTTTTTTCCTACACCTAACCTTGTGCCCTTTTTTCTAACTCTAATCACCTGTGACTTTGTTGCCTAATCCTAACCAGTTTGGTTGCCATGTGCTTTTGTTGCCTAAACATAATCACAGCATGCAGCGTAGTCCCACAATGTGCTTGTGTTTACATCACACTTACTGCGCACCGGAACATCAACAGCGGATGCAGAAGGATACCTAGAGTGTAATATGTAGATTTAAAAGTCCACTTTAAAGCGGCAACATGTGATGACTTGGGATGAGAACATTTTGGCGAATTAAGGAAGGTGTTTAGGGTGTAGTCACAGCACAAAGGAATACTGTTAACACCTGATGAAAAATCGCAGACATGAAGCCACTTAAAGTTCGAATGTTTCATACAGTAAAGAAATCTAACATCAAGTTGCTGAGCTTATATACTTTCTTTTTAAACCTGCTTACACTTCGTTCATTCTCACCGATAAAAATCTCCTTCACACACTAATCATTCACTATGAAAACACCTTCAACTTCAACGTACTATCTATTGTACAACTCCACTTACTGTGTTTCTATAATAAGTGTGCTACCATGCTCGATCTAAGTCTCTAGCCTCAGTAGCAACGTGTCATCTGCAGGCTGTAAGGTATCTGGTGAATGCTTCCACTTCAACACATTCATAGAACATTACACATGTATATATCCCCATATACTCCCATTATTAAATTAAACCAACCCAGAGTAAGAGCCAAAAATGACTCTTGTCACATATCAGCCCCTATTCAAAGGTTCCTACAGTTATATAGCAATCCTTCCATTTTCTCTGGCACGATAAATACTACTGAACAGAGCAGCAAGCAACAGTTTGTTTTTAGTGTTTCCTTGGTCGACTCAACCGTTTTTCTTTTTTTTAATTGATCAGGTTTCCTCTACGGTGAGTGAGAAACCATCTCCCTACAGGAATGGAATTTTATTACAGTAGTGTCTGACCTATCCACTTTGGCTCCAGTTCCAATTTAGAGACTTCATAAGCTCTAGGAAATACTGTAAACAATCTTCATGGCTGGCTGGTGCCTTCCTTCTCTGGCTGGGAAGGCTCTGGGTCCACTGCGAGGCCCACAAAGGGCCCGCCGGCTGTGCGTGGGTCCATGGCAGAATGCATGATAGTTAGCCATACATCGTCCATGTTTGGCATTACAAAGACTTTCTAAAAGAGGAGAGACAACGATGGATGGACAGTGAGCGGTCTGACAATCTTTTGTATTCTTGGAATATTTTCGACACGTAATGTTTTGGAAAATAAACCATAAACAGTAAGCACATATAACAGAGAGCAGTGGCTCAGATTGTGCAGCAAGTTGTCCTCTAATGGGAAGGTTAGAAGGTGGTTCATCCACTCTACATGTTGAAGTATCCTTGGGCAAGATACTGAACCCCAAATTTCTCCATCTGCTGTTCCATTGGTGTGTGATGTGTATAAATAGTTGAAAACTAAGCAGCAGGTGGCACATGGTATAGTAGCCTCAGCCACCAGTGTGTAAACGTGCCTCATAGTGTGAAGGTACTTTGAGTGGTTGAAGGACTTAAAAAGCGCTATACATGTGCAGGTCCATCTAGGTCCATAACAATAATGTAATAATATTATAATTATTATCATTATTATTATTTTTCCCTGACGGCAAAAGCATGGTCACCTTTGGATTTACACCTCGACTTTAGAACGGTCAGAGGGACTCGATCTAAGACTGCAAACTGGCTCATAGGGGATCAACATCCCCATTATGTAGCTTGGGGCCAGTACCAGACAAGCTTTAAAAGTAATCATCAAGCAGAGATGCAAAATATAACTGGCTGCAGACCTTCTATCAGCTAAAACATGACAAGAAATACAAGCAGATTAATTTGTAACACATAAATCTACTCATAAACACAGCATCAAGAATGGTGTTTGTCACCGATTGGCCACAATCGAGAGTGAAAATTTCGTCAGGGTAACTGAGATGAGCCTTACGTTCTCTCTGGCGCGACAAAAAATCCACACAGCTTTGGTATCACACAAACTAATTTCAACGTAGTGTTTACTGTGGACTTTGCACCCTAATTTAAGAGAGAACTTACGCACAGCTGGTGCAACAGCCTGCTGGTGGACATAACTCTAAGTCCACATGCTAATGGCACGGCCTCTCATAAACTGGTGTCATCTGTGCCATTGTGTTGTGTGATCAAACTGCACATTTTAGAGTGTCCTTCAAAGTGGTTAAGTTTTTAGATCAGTGGAATTTGAAAATATGATGGCACAGTGCCAGCATTTATAATGTGATTTATTTCAGTGGAACTGAAAGCGGTGGATCATGTGGTGTGTTAGACTTTTGCAAGACTGTGAATTTGCCTGTCACTGTTAGTTTATGTCTCATTATTTGCAAAAAAAATCCACACAGAATAACAGGTGACTAGGCACTATGTGTCTCAATTAATAAAAATGTGGTGTTCATAAATACCTGGAATTCCTGGTCCAGTTTTTTCTCTATCCAGTCTGTCACATGAGCCAGAGTGACCTCTCTTTCTCCCAGTTTAGGTCGGGCCTTCAGTTCCAGGTGAGGCGGCTTCCTAAAGCCATACCTATGACAACAAAAGGTCAAAACAATTCATGATTTACAGACAAACACTAACAACTTGACAGATGAACAAACTAAAGCCATGCAGAGTACTTTAACCACCAGCAGAGGGCGATCCTCTGCAGCACACAGATAGATATACTGTATATCTGTACTACCTGTCTGCCATGCTCTGTTTTATTTAACCTATTTTTATATACTGTCTCACTGCTGTGGTGCACTGCATGCTTACATACATGCATGCAGAAATGCCCTGTAACCGTCTGCTGTGCTCCTTTCATGTTGACTGTCATTTGTGGCTGAATGGATGTGTGATGCTACGATTGTTGTATGCATGTGTTGGGTGTATGTGAATCATCTGCTGTTTTGGCTAAGTCTACAATATCTCCAGGGGGCAGGAGGGGATCAGTTCATCTGGATTGTTCTTATGCACTGTATCTGCAAGACTGCAATGCTTCTTGTCCTTTTGTCCAGTGATCTGTGACATATGTACACAGCCAACATATGTGTGGAATTTTGCACTTTGCACATAGACAAAGCACCTTGCACCATGCACTTAATAAAATGTACATGACATACAGTGTACATTGCTACTGTTGATGCACTTTTGTATGAATTGTTGTTTTGTCTTTCTTTCTTTCTTTCTCTTTCATTTTTTCCCTTACAGCAGTACAGTAGAGTAGTTTCTGTTGTTTTTTTTAGCGAAAAAACTCTGACAAGGGAAGGAGTATGGATTTTTTATATGTGCCATTTTTATGATGTGCCTGTAAATATGTTGGATATATAATTGTCAAAGTATTTCTTTTTAATCTAAAAAAAATTCTCTTTCTTTCTTGCTGTCTCTCAGTTTTTCTTTCTTTCTTTTGTTATTTTGTTCTTTCTCTCTCCTTTCTGTCTCTTTAAAGAATTATAGTTGTTCTTATTACAGATATTCTGCTGTATATGTTTCATATGAATTATCCACCATTCAGAAATATAATTATGTGCCATGTGACTCACTACAAGTGCAATATGTACTATATGGCTTTAGTTATGGTGGACACTTAATAATCTGTCTTGTTGAGCTTACATGTGTACAGGTGCAACTCTCCCTATGTGCAGATTAATGCCATCTGTTGTATGTTTCTGTGTCTTATTGTTTGTGCTTTATGTGTTCTTATTATGTTTTCACACTTGCTGTGACACAAATTGCCCTCTGGGGCAAATAATAAAAACTGAACTGAACTTAGTGTTGACACGAGAGAGGATGCTGGCTAATTCAGAGTCATCTGAAAGTAATTGTTATCAACAGAGTTGGCTGTGTTTTCCATCTGTGGGAAAGTGCCATCTCAGAAGAGCATATGATTGTTTGTCATATGATTGTTTGTTTGAAATTCACTTTGCACAGCATTCCAGGAATGAGGCAGAAGAACAACAACACATACCATATCCTGTCAGTGGGTGGAGGGGGTATGTTGACAGCCAGCATTCCTTGGAGTTCCTGCAGCTCCACTGTAAGCAGGAGGGGTGTGTTAGACACCTCCTCCATCTTCTTTTTGATGAACTCTGTTTCCGTGGCCTTCTGGAAGTATTTGGACTTGGTGATCTTATCCACGAAGCGCATGATCTTGCTGGGTTTGTGGCCTCCCACCAAACTGTCATTAATAAAAAGAGGGCTAGGGTTGAAGACGTACTGAATTGCTTGTAGCCAGACTTCAATAAAAAGAAATGACGTTTTCAAAAGTAGATTTTGTTGTCAAGGAAGTGATTTAATAATGAACACCTGGTCATGTCTGCCAAAATCCTCTATCTCAGTTTAAATAATTCTTCTTCATTACTTTACTTTCACTGTGACGTCATTTCAATGTTTTTAAACACAAAGCTATTGTTCCATTTTTTTCTTGAATGATTATTACAGAAATATTTTTTTAAATATTCCATAATTACATAATATTCCCTAAAATATACTCATCTCACCCCTCTGCTCCTGTGGAGTCATTTGAGAGCTCTGAGGAGTCTTCCTCATCTGATGAGCCAGCACTGGATGACTCTTCATCACTATCAGCCAGGCAGTAAGTCCGTGGCCTGTGTCTGCAAACACACAAACACAAATGGATTAGCACACATGCACACACAAACACACACCTACATGCATGCACTAAGAGACAGAGACAGACAGACAGACAGACAGACAGACAGACACACACACACACACACACACACACACACACACACACACACACACACACACACACACAGAGTTCTGCAGTGTTTTACTGCACTATGTAAATGAATTCTCTTGTGTTACACCCACAAAACAATGAATAAATGAGGTATGGAAACAATCACAAGGTAACGTGCACGTCTGGACACATTACTGTTTTAAGAAAGAATTCAGTGACTTAGATGAGAAAAATAGTGCCATCAGCACAAATATGGAGCATATTTAGTGGATCGGGTAATTCGGTGCTTCAGTCAGAGTTATAATACTGAAAGTGAATTCAGGTATTTGGAGTGGGAGAGAAAGTATAATTGACTGTATTTACTCTGACATACTGTATATGAACATATTCTGTTCCTCTTTATCGCTGGGGATGGATTCAGGGGAAGATAGTACACAGCCAGTTACACAGACAAAAGCACCAGACACACTGAGGTATCAATACTTAATAAACATATACAAGTAAAGAACGAGTTGCACAGACAACATCATTGTTAAAATTTAAGCAGCACTCACCAAGAGCAGATACACATCCGATTTAACAGCCGCATAAAGGTGGAAACCAGAAGTTAGAGAGGGAACAGCAGAAAGAAGAAATAAGAAATAAAAGACAGCAAAGACACAGAAAGCTGAGTGAGAGCCAAACAGAATGTGGCAGACACCTGACTGAGACATATATATTTTTAATGTCAATAGAAGGGGAAAAGAGGCCATCTAATCCAACAAAAAAAACATCTGGAGGTTTTTCTAAAATGTGTGCCTTTGACTGCCTCACCCATCTTTGCCAAATTCCCCAAAGCGGAAGCTTTCTCCCTCCTTGCCCAGGCGAATGAGGTTCATCTTGGTTTCCAGGGTCATCAGGAAGGAACCGCTGTAGGAGATCTCCAGGTCAAACCACAAACCTGCAGGGACACACAGCGGGCGTTAGAAATGTTGATCTGAGAGAAAATTAAAGAAGTGAAACTGTAGAGTGGAACATTTGAGGATATGAAACAGACTGCTCCACTATCATATCACTGCTCTATTCAGTGCAGTTAGATTCAATTCAAAACAACTTGCTTCACTGGCATGTAAGCTTCAAGAGCAAAGTTGCCAAAGCATCAAAACACAACCACAACAACAGAAATAGGGACACTGACCATCAGTCATCTGATAAACAAAAAAGAAAGAAAGAAAGAAAAGAAAATCCATGAGGTACAGTAATACATGAGAAGGCAGAGTGTGAGCTGTGAGGAGATGAACTCTAGCTGATATGCGTTGTTGTGCTGGTTGTGTTTTTTGGCTGTGACATGCACTGACATATCTTGCTGCTTCTATGGCGCTGACACTATTATCTACAAGTAGATTTTGCATTTCAATCTAGTCAGATGGTGCATCAAAATCTTGGAGTTTACATGTAATTTTTGTAAAGAACTTTTCTGATAGCTTCATATGTGCTACTTTGTAGAGCACTATATCTACACACAAGCTGAGTCAGGATACAAGAAAAAGTGTGACTTAACAGATCTTAGAAATATCCTCACTCTATCTGAGCCTGTTTACGAGAGATACTAAAAAGCAGCAGAGTTGACTCAGATGGCTATGAGTTTTAAGGCCACAGTCCTCCTCCCTGTCTGTTATATCTCTCCATCTTTCACTCTTTGTCTCCCCACCTCTAATATCCTTCCCTTACTCTCTTGCCCTTTCTGTGGCACCATCAGTATCACAGAAGTGGGAACTCTCCATCAGACTTTATTTTCTTGATCCCTCAGCTTAGACGAGAAAGACGGTGAACGACTTGGCGGGGGGGATCACAAGGTCCTTTGAACAGAGAAGAAACAGCCCCTTTTGATATCAGCAGGGGGGTTCGGGGGGCTGCATTAATAAGACTCTCCCTCTCTCCGTCTGCTCCAAAAAACCTGCTATAATCTGGATTATACAAACTCCTCAAAAGCCTCAACTGATAGCCTGCCTTGCACAGGGAAAGCTATGTGCACTGTTTTCCTTTTTTTCTGTCTGTTTACAACACGGGATCACATGACCTTGTGTACAAATAACCCAGCATAATCATGAACTTGGGTGTGGTTTCTCTTTACACCATGGGGAGGCAGCAGATGACACAGGAAAGATGAATAAGGTGAGGTGTGAGTGAGTCAGAGGAAGATGGGCCATTAAGAGATTTTGAACCAAAACACAGTGCACTTTGAACAAAGACAGAATGCACCATTTAGTACACGGCTACCGAAGTCCTTAAAATCATGAATACATAGCCAATAGGATTGCTTCCTATGATCTAAATGTAAATCAAATCATTCAAATATTTCAAAAATGTTTTTTCCCTTCCTTTTTATTATCTGTTTTTTCCTTTGATGTTTATTTTATCTCTTATAGATAAATGAAGAGATAAAATAACAATAATAATAATAATAATAATAATAATAATAAGAAGAAGAAGAAGAAGAAGAAGAAGAAGAAGAAGAAGAAGAAGAAGAATATTTATTACTGAGTTTGTGACTGAGTTGCCTATTTCTCTCTTTAAATGTTTTCAGACATATTTTAGCTTACCGTTTAACTGGAATACAAGACTGTTTCTTGTTAGCTTCCATGGTTTCACATGTACGAATTCGCATTACGTCACCCACCAGCAGGAGGATTTATTGGTCTGATCTTTCCCCAGCAGTGAAACACTTCTTTAAGAGTGTGTGCTGCACATGCTGCAAAGACTTCACACATGCACGCTTGCATGCATCCAGAAATAGACATTACAGAAACTGCTGATTATGAATCATGAGTGTGTGTAAACATAAATGTGCATGGACACAAGCGTGCAGTGTACTCCTTGTGGAGATGTGTGTGCACAAAGACAGCTGGAGAGCTTCATTGATCCACTGCACTCTACAGGTTGCTTCCAGGAAGGAGCTGGGTCAGACAGGGTGAAGGCAGAACTTGAGACACAGAGAGGACACAGCTACTTTAACACCAGTGGAAATTTCAAAAGGGAAGCTGACCTGACCTGTTCCACTCAATGTTTTCAAGCCACCACTTCAAGGTTAAAGGCTAATGATCATAGACACACAGCAGAAAAGAAGGGGGGAAACATGAGTTTCTTTGCAGAGGTCTCAGCTATAAAGCAAAGAAACATGCACGGGGCTCAGTAAAGAAAATGCTTTCATTTATCTTTAGTCTCGTTTGTACCTCTTTCCTGCTTCCTGTCCCTTCCAAGAAATAGGTCTAAAAAGGAAGCACTTTGCTGTTTCGAGATTGACAGTGGGTGATCTGGATCAATTCACTTGCAATCTCAAATCAAAGAATTTGGTAACATATTGCAGATGAAAGTGCAATTAAAGCTGACAACCTGTCCACAACATAACAGTGGCCTACATACACACTGATTGTGTTCAGAGTGGCTGTTGAGGTGTGTTTTGCCTGGAACGGTTCCAATAAATGCCATTGCCGTCTGACTTGGAGATGCAATCAATTCGTGCTCTCATTACAGGGTTATGTGAGTGCCGCAGAGATAAAAATGAGGCGGTGACTCACAGCACAGGAGAGAGGAAGTGGAAATAGTGAGACAAAAGAGCGAGTGAGGACAGAAAGAGGAAGATGAAATGAAAGGGAATGCAGGAGGAAGAGAAAAAGTTGGAGACTGTACATATGAAACGGCTGAAGAGACAGATCTGTCACTGGATGTGAGGGAGAATGAGAGAGACAGTGCGGTACAAAGGGATAGAAGGCTCATTGCTAAAGCATGTCTAAAAAAGACATACAAAGAGCGTTCTGATCAAAAACTAGAGCACAGTTAGCTGAAAACTTCTGCGCTACTTGAGCCGACATAGTTGTGCAATTGCAGCAGGCGAATGTTCAGTCCCCCACAAAGACAAAGCCTCGATTTATCTGATCCATAGATAACTCAAAGACCTGCTACAGTGCTCAGGGCCTGACTGTACAGCTTGCTTTCAATCATGTGATCATGATGATGCGCAAAAGTCAGATGGGGTCAGGAAGTGTTGAACACTCAATTCAATTGTTGAGAATGGAGGAAAGTGAAAACACTAAAGCCTTAGATGGAACTGCACGCAGCAGTTATCATCAGAAATTTATAGACATATCGGAAATGATCCATACACTTTATGTAAAAGTGATTTTTCCCACGGGTTGACCGCTTTGTCTGATGTGGAGGTGATCTATATCACAAATTACTTCTTCCTGCAGCACTCCAATTACATGGCAATCCAAATGAAGGTGTACAAGAGTTTTGAGGCTTATAACTATTTTGTGTGTGGCTGGGTCAACGACACTGGATCAAGAGTAGCACTGAATGACAGCCGTCTTGTTTTTTGGTGAGCATGTTTGCTTGAGAATCACTGTCTTTGTATTGCTATTTCCACTCTAAAGTACCTTTAAATGGATGGATGTAGCACTAGCATCAGGCTATGTGCTATCTATCTGTAGCTACTATTTTCTGCCTTGTTTGTGTTGGGTCAACCATTCTCAGACGCGTTCACAAACTCAGCTGAAAACGTGATATACAAAACATACACAAGCACTGTCTGTCATTACTGCAAAAGTAGCTCTTTTTTTTCCCTGATTTGATGAGTTGGCAAAGCTATAAACAGCACAAAACGCTGGCATTTTTAAAGCACTTCGTGCAGAAATCACGTCTTGCCCCCATCCACAGTTCTTCAGGGCGATGTGACGTCACGTGCAAACAACCTACTGAGGAGTTAAAACCTCACTACCCATCAGATTATATTCTCTAATCAAAGCTTTCCATTATGAAGTGATTCCCAGGATCTATAGCACACGACTTTAATAAAAGGTGATTTCCTCATATTAATCAAACACATGCTTTATCATAACACTTGCAACTAGAGCTGGGCAATAGTGGAAAAACCAAATATCACAATATTTTTTACCAAATATATATATACATACACACAGCACTATATATGTACTAAATCAAGTTCCACATAAAAAGGGCAGTAAAAAATATAATGAAACTCGATTTCTATATCAGCCAAATAACACAAATCTGCATTTCTTATTCTAAATTCGTATACCGTCCAGTTTAAACCATCAGTGGTAAAATGCCAGATCTCAACTAAACACAAAGGGATCTTTCCTTTTTAGTTAAATTATATAAAGCATAATTATCAGTGCCAAGTTCATATTTTACCATCCTAAATGTTCACGGTTTTGGTTTCATCTGTTTATTACCAGCCCATTGCTCTTTATACTGAGTAAGATTTTTCTGAGCATACAAATGTTAATCTTTTCCAATATCAAGAATTTGTTTAATGTACAGTAAAGTGGACATATAGTAACTAAATGGGTAAATACAAATAAAAGAGCAGTTTGAACAGTGTGGTTAGTTCCGAAAAATTAAATCACCTTACTGTAAAACATCTTTTAGAAGCAGGAAAAAAAGAACACTTGGGATATTACAATATCCAAAATCTTATTTTTCAATTTGTGTCCCAGCTCTCCTTGTAACTGCCCCATGCTGAACTCTGAGCAGCTCTACTGTAGGTCAGAGTGTCTGGCAGCAGCTGTAGTGGAGAGGAAAGGTCTGGATTTTTATTTAACTGGATCAGAGCCTGCAAGTAGCGAGCACGTCTCTCTACCCTCGAGGGGACCCCTGTCTGACAGGCTGAGTGGGTGTAAGTGCATGTTGGGCTCCAGTGTGATGCACAGTAAACCTCATTTTGCCCCTGATTACTGAATGGAGCAGATATTGTTGTTGGCTGCAGTTTTCCTATGGCTCACTGATTGCAACTGACAGAGCACCTGTTCATGGCTTTATCATTGCTGTAATCAAAAATGGGGGGAGGGTATTTTTCCATTTTTAGTTTTTCACACATGTATTGAAAGTTGCGTCAAAGCTGATTCAAATGTAAACAGAGGTTGAACCGCAAGCAGTTAATCAGAACACGATGATGGTGCGACCCACACTGCTGTGTTACGTTATCATTAGCATTCTGATTATCTGATGGTTAATATTGGAAGCGTCTCAGTCTGGACGGTGCTGTTTTCACTGAGAGTCAGGTTGAGGAGCATGTCAGAGTCATCCTGACAAAGCCTCAGTGCTGTGATCTCATTAGTCACAGCAGGAGGGCTGGAGAAAGAATGGGAGCAGTGCACAGTCATGAGATAAAAGGTCACTTCTGTCCACGTGTGTGTACAGGCAGTAGATTGCACAAGTATTCACCCCATTTGACATTTCACAATATGTCTTGTACTGCAAGATTTAGAAAATTATATATTTTTTTCTTTGGACGTTGCCATGCTAATTTAATTTTATATCTGGTTAAAGGAACAGTTCTGATTTTTTGAGGTGGAGTTGTGGTACACATCCACAGACATACATAACAAACAGTAGATGTCAGTCGGCATGCCCCCTGTTTAGAGAAGCCGGCTGGAATCTGACACAGAAGTAGTTTTAGAATAGTTTTTTTAACTGTGTGACAAGATGGTGAAGCTGCAGAGGGACAGAAATGCCCACTAAACGCCTGTGTGAGACAACGACCTGTGTCACAGACATAAGAAGCAACCATGTGTGCTCTGTAGATAAGAAAATTCTGCAAAATGGCTGAAGTCTTCCCAGAATATAGAGCACAGAGCTCAGTGTGGCCCGCAGTCAGCATAACAGGCCACACATGCTAGTATCTCTTTACAGAAATCACAGAGTATAAGTGCTTGTGTGTGTCAGAATGGATTTCTCTCTGACCTCGGTAGTCGATGGAGGGTTTCGATGCCCGAAGAATTCTGGGTGTGGCCGAGCCCATGTCCAGTTCTGTCAGGGTTAGCTCATTCATGAAGTAAGGCAACTGAAAAAGACAAAAGCATGCAACCTGAGCTGAGCACACTGTATGAGAGAAATTTATCTGCAGATTATGATCTCACTTCATTTGGTAAAAAAAAAATGTATATCTTTCAAAGAGTATGTAGGATTCCAGCTTCAGGCGCATTCATGCACATATACTTGTCAACACAGACCAATGATATTTTTGATTAACTGTGCAGCGCTGGTGTAAATATTTGCTTGTTTTAAGCGTTAGTCCTGTGGCAGACTGGTGACTTGTCCAGAGTAGACCCCATCTCTTACCAAGTCACGGTTATGTTGCAGCACAGAGCAAAAGACATTATAAGGCGAGGCAAAATACTGAGAAATCACACAACAGAACTGAAAAGAAAGAGGAGTATGAAGGACCGAGGTGAAAGATGAGGTGTTTCTGTCTGTCTCTCTGCTTCTAAGCCCAGTGTGGAGCCTCTTGGGCCTTTAAAGAGCGGCACAGAGACACAAACTGACATTTGGAGCTTTTCTCTCTGTGTCTGTGTGTGTGTGTGTGTGTGTGTGTGTGTGTCCTCTGTTACATCATCTCTACTCTTTACTTTAAATTCTCCTATTTTTTGACTCTTTACATTTGAACAGTGAAAGACTGTCAGGGGCCTTGCTCCACTCACCCGGATCTTGCTGAGCTTCATCTGTATCTTCTTGGAGACCAGCTCAGCCCAGTAGGGTTCGCACAGGAAGTCCCAGAAGACCCGGCCAAGGGCCGCATTCACCCAGGCAACAGTGTCCTCCCCCTCCTCCTGCTCCTCCTCCTCCTCCCTGGGCTGCACCTGAGCTGAAGTGGTGCTCTGGAGCTTCAGAAACAGCAGGCGAGGTTATAAACATTAGAAGATGAGAAAATAAACCTCAGATCTTAAACCCTCGCAAACCTGGATCAACATCACTTTTCTTGTGACGCGTTCAGACGCCTTCACAAATATTTAAACTTTGGTGATCTGAGCAAATTGCTTTGCTTTCTTTTGAAAACATGGGGTAAAAGGGCAATAAACACCCTGGAAAGAAGTGTTCTGCAAATTGCAAGACATTTGTAGCTATATTTTCAGGTCATTTCCTTGGTTTTGATTTATTTATTTTTACATTTTTTACATTTTAGGGTTTTTTTCCTTCAAGTTTTTAGGTATTTTTTTTGTACTTCTTTCAATTCTTCATAAGTTGCTCATTGCTTTTTACAATGTTTTTTTAAAAAAAAAAAAAAAAAGGCAATTTTCTCAGGTTTCAAAGGGTTAAACAGACTTCTTAAACATTTAGCCCTATAGTAAGCCTAAGTTTGTCACCTAAGTGCCACCATACCATCATTTTAAATATATAATCAAAAGAAAATAAATAGAGAATTCCGGACATTTTTCCTTTTTTGAAAGAAGATCTGAAAATCTCCTCACAGCCAATTGCAAGTAATTTTCTTGTTATCTTTACAAATTTTTTTTTCAAATTTCCGAACATTTCTTGGGAAGTTGCTCCTTGCCTTTTTGTCTAAAGAAATCAAACCAGGTTTAAATGCTTGTGAAAAGCATCTAAACACAACAAAACAAAATTGATGCCAATCCATGTTCTAAAGGGTTAACAGTATAAATAGAGGATGAGCATGTTGTACCTTTTTATCGGCCCCAGGGCTGCTCTGAGGACTCTGGAGAACAGGGCTGGCAGCTGTAGGACTCACCACCAGCTGTTTTGGCAGTAAGGAGGCCATGTATACATTGTAGTCCATTAGCAGCTTGCTTCTGGCACTGCCTGCTGTTGTTGAGGACACTGAGGAGTCCTTTGACCTGGGCTGAGACGCCAGAGCTTCATCCAGACTACTGCGGCTGCTGCTGCGACTGTGAGAGCTCAGAGCTGAGGGCCACGGCAAACATCAGAAAAAAGCTAGAATTAGATGACGCATGCAGTTTTTGCTACCGTTTCCCAACTACTAAAACTTAAAATTACAAGTGCCATATCTCTGTATAGAGCATAAATATATCTGCACTAAAATAAAAACATTTACAACAAATTTAGCCTTAAAAAGTTGGATTAAGAACTAATGATATTCTTTCTTCTCTAAAATTCTCTACACTTGCGGAAGGAGACAAATGTGGACACAAACAGGGCTGTATGCAGGGTTTTAGAAAACCTGAGGTCCCAAAAACCAAGCTTGCTAGGGGGTTTCAGGGGCATGCTTCCCTGAAATTGTCTCCCTCCCTCACGATCTGGATTTTAAGCGTTCTGGAGAGAAAAATTGGATAACAATAGCTTTAAGATCAATGTCAGTGGACAGTGGTATAAATAAAACAAGACACATAATTGGATGGAGGGGGGGTCTGGGGGTTCCCCCCAGAAAAAAAATTGTAACATTAAAAAAATCCCCTTATTTCTACACCACCTTCACTAGTCAAGATTAGTTAGATTGAGGCTGTAGAGAACACTTAAAATGTGATGCATTACTATATATTAAACAATCCAGCCTTAAATAAGAATGAAAAGCACATGCTTTAGGTTGAGGTTTAGGTACACTGTGCTAATAAAATCTCTCCTGGCTGCAGGATTCTGGCTTTAATATTAACTGTGTGCTATTAATAATTTTATTTAAGAAAAAAATTTTGAGTCGGCCTGCTCCCTCTACACCTGCCAACAGCCTACCAACATTCCTAGTTAGAAAAGGCTTGAAAATAAAGCAGGGCACTTTGTCTGTGGCCCCAGGCCCCCAAATCACTACATCTGCCTCTGGTAATAATAATGAGAGCTCAGCGCAGAGCGGCTGGATGAGATATAGAGCTATGCATCCCGGTATTTACAAATAATTCCATCCTAAATGCGACTAAAACTAAAACAAAATGCTCTGTTGAAGTCTTAAGAAGTTAAAACACTCAGACATGTTGGTGCTGGGAGGGAAAGCTCCGGTCCCGTTGTCTGTCTCCCTCACTGGAGTGCCGTCAGACAATCAGCTGTTTGATATGAGATCACATGAGTGATCACACATATTTCTCTGTGTGAGGAGATGGACACGCGGCGTGCAAGATTTGAAATGGGTCAAAAAACGTTGAGTCAGTGCGTGCAAGTTGGCAGCCCTGCAGTCAAAAATGGGCACCAAAAACAGGGACGGGAGGTCTGATCACCATACCTAATACCCGAGAAGCACAGCATTTAACAAAGATTGCATACTGAGGACAGGAGCACTCCCCTCACCACCAACCCACACACACAATCAATGACTGTTATCAAAGGAGCAAGTCGCTCATTCTCTTGGCATCATATTATCTTTGCAACACGGACATTATCTTAAGTTTTACACCCTGAAAAAAAATGCAGAGGTCCCGACCTCTGTGAACTCAATGGTAGATACGGCCATGGACACAAACATGAGTTTTGCTCACCGCTCTTACTCCCTGCAACACTTGGAGCTTTCTTCAAGTCTGCCTTGAGCCTTGAAGCTGACAGAAAGCGCTGAAACCACTCCTCCTTCTCCCTCCCAGTCCTCCCAAACAGATAGAGGGTCAGGTCTCTGCTGGATGAAGACCCACGCTCCTGCGCTCCTCCTGTCCCCTCTCCTCTGTCCCTGGTGTTGAAGCTCTCACTGGACTCCCATCTGTCTCCCTCGGCCTTTGACATGAAGTCATCCTGTTTGCCAAGCTCAAGGCATATGGGGTATTTTTTGTTCCATATACGTTTCCTGGCCAGGCTTGGAGGTGTTAGATATACCTGGAGAAGGACAGACCCGAGTCACAAAGCGCTTGGTTTTAACACATTTACACCACATTTCATGGCTCATTTGAAGCTATACAAGACAGATTCCATACAGAATTTGTACTATATATGTACTATATAAATATTTGAACATTAACTCGTGATATGCTTTATAAGATCTACTCGTTCAAAACTACAGCGGACCTCAGTTACAGGGAGATTTGGGACAACAGTTTTCAGCTGAAATGAATGAAACGTACTTTGCTGTTGGTGAGGTCATAGATCTTCTGACTGATGTAGGTGACATCCGGTTTTGGTTCATTGTGTGAGGCACGGCGGGCGATGTTATGGTTGGGTTTAGACAAACGAATGATGGAGCCCTCCAACCTCACATACACAGAGTGTGTCAGTGTGGCGTGGTATGTCTCTGGGTCGTAGTTTGAGATCTCATTCATCCAGCCCTGCAGAGGAAACACCATCAGTTTACAGCATGTGGAATGAGATCAAAAGCAATCACACTGGAATACAGTTTGGATCTGAAAAATGCTAATTATATGTGCTGTGTTTCCTTCTCAATAACTGCAAACTCAGAACAGATGACAATCCCAAACTGCGCCTGGTAATGAGGCCAGTGCAAGTTGACACTGATAAGAGAGCATGTTGTATCCACTGTCTTTCAAAGGCAGCTTGTTGTCATTCACTTTCTGTGGTGGACTTTGAAGTTCCTCTGGGTAAAGTCAGCCCAGCATCCATGTTTAGCTCATTTGCTGCTTTGTTTCTTTAATAAAAAAAAAAGTGTTGAAGAAATATGCATCTTTAAGTGCGTTTTTGCCATTATTCACAGCACTCCATAGATAGAGCTGCACACAGTGCGATAATCAAGTACAATTCTCTTAAGTTCTCAAAGTTCATGCAATGTTTTGTGTTTCATATTTTAAATCTGTGGTATGTTGCTTTAAAGTATACATTTGGTGTGGCAGAGTTAAGCACTGTTGATTCAAATTCAGTCCTAAAATGCACGTAGGTGTGAATGGAAGTTTAAATAGGGCTGCACAATAGGCAAAAAAAAAAAAAAAAATCACATTGCAGTCGTTTTGACAGATATTGTGATTGCAATATGAGTTGCAGTAGTGGGAATGTTAATTTCTGCATTTCATTTTCACTGTTAAAAAAACAGATGATGGTGTTATTTTTGCTGTCAAAACCAAACAAGTATGTTCCCTTTTTT
Source organism: Plectropomus leopardus (assembly GCF_008729295.1). Classification (NCBI taxonomy): domain Eukaryota; kingdom Metazoa; phylum Chordata; class Actinopteri; order Perciformes; family Serranidae; genus Plectropomus; species Plectropomus leopardus. Next base: position 31,547,602 of record NC_056466.1, read on the forward strand.
GTGTAGAGTATGATTTGTAGGTTGAAACACCTCTGTAGCACCACAATGCGCATGTATAATGGTATGCTGTGACTTTTTTTTTTTTTTTTTTTTAAGTTGTACCTCTCGCAATTTGGATACTGCACTTGGCCATTTTGCCAATATTTTGGATTAACTGTGCAGCTCTGGTGTAAATATTTGCTTGTCTTTATGTGTTGGTCCTGTGATAGGCTGGTGACCTGTCCAGAGTGGACCCCATCTCTTGCCAAGTCAGGATCTAATTGTAATTTTGTAATGCAATTTTTTTTCCTGCACTGTGTTCAGGTGCCTTTCACAAGTATTAAAACCTTCAAAATCGGAGTAAATTGGTTTGCTTTCTTTAAAAAACATGGAAAAGAAAGCTATGAGCAACTTGGCAAGAACTGTTCCACAAATTACAAGGAATTATTGGATTTGGAGTAATATTTTACAAAAAGCAAGGGGAAAATGTCCTAAAAACTGTATTCATAATTATCATTATTATATATTTAGAATTTTTCCCATAGTTATATTTTTTCCAAGCAATTTTAAGTCAGTTTCTAGTTTCTTTGTTTCCTTTCTTTTGGGTTATACTCTGTTTTTAAAGGTGTTATCAAAAGTTATTATTATTAATTATTATTAATTATTATTATTATTATTATTATTATTATTATTATTATTATTATTATTCAAGTAAAAATCATTAAAAGTTTAGAAAAGCCATCAAATTGTGTTTTGCGTAATAAAGTTTTTACAGTAATCTTCTGTGCACAACCCCACAGAGATGCAAAACAACAACAGAGATTAAAACAACCATCAAGAAATGCACAACAAGAGACACAAAATGAACCTAAGGAAATTAAAAATGGCCACAAAGGTGCAAAATGACCTCAAAAAAGTGCAAATCGACCCCAAAGAGATACAAAACAACCACACATACCCAATACAACCCCAAAAGAAACGCAAAACACCCCAAAAAGAGACACAATTACGCTTATGGGGCATCACTGTCAGCAGGTCGGTTTGGTACGGTCCAGTTAAGCATGCATTTTCTTTGCATTTCCATTGTAAAAAGTTGTAGATTGTACCTTTAGTACCTTTGGAACTATCCTCATTTTTTGTCACCCCTCTGACGGCGTAACGAGCACCCTGGTCCGCTACTAAAAGGTGGAGCTACAAAACTTCAGTTCCTTGATTGGTCAGTAGAGAATCAACACTTGCTCAGGGCTGAGCTGTGGCTGCTTTAACCACTGTACATACAATGTCAGATTGTTCTGCATTATTAAACTATAACTATAAAATGAAAGGATGTTTCAGCCTGCAGCAGCAGTAGCTGGACACTGAGAAAAAATATTTCATCCTCTGGGCCTTCTGCCATCAACCTTTGAGGAATATTTACTTGTAATGTTACTCAATGCATAAGTTGAAGACTTGAATCCATCAGCACACCTTAAATATGACACTCTGACCACTCCATCTGTGTTTATTGTCTCTCTTGAATGACAGACACTATTAGCAATGAGTGCATCTTTAAGTGTTTAAAAAGTTCAAATTAACTGCCAGTGGACTGTGTGAACTGCATATATTCTAATCCTCTCTTAGAGAAAAAAGACGTGTTGAAGCACTGTTGTTCCGGTGCCATCCAGCAGCACTAAAATCCTCTTCTTGTCTGACAAAGATTCAATGCACTAATCCGCTATTTATCAATCCCAATTAGAGAGACTCTCACTCAAGCCTGCAGCCCCATTCTGTGGACGATAAATGGGGTGCAGACTTCCCTCTGTATCACTGGTGAACACTGAAATACAATGAGTGCTGCTAGATGGAGCAGTGAGTGATAAAAACCCCGCTCACATGTAAAAGTATTGTCTACAGTGGAAACGCTGAGCACATCTAGTGAGGTACATGTTTGTAATTGTTATTTTTAGTTCCAAAGTTACTACACTGCAAGCTTTTGATAGAAGCACAGCTTTAAATAGCCTATAAGTCAATGCGATACATTTAATTTACTATGATATATGTTTCTTTATTCTTCCCTAAATTCCCACTCTTTCCGAATGCATGCCAGCCAGCTGAAATCATGTTTGAATGGAGTTTGAATATTATGTATTTAAAATATAAGTAGGGCAACAAGAAAGCATTTTTATAATGGTTCTTTAAAAATCCATTAAAAAGGTTTCAAATTTTATCCATGACAATGTGTGGGAGCCCGCAATACAATGTCCTATGAAGAGAGAAGTTTATATTGTGTGGCAGGGGGTGTTGTGTGGATCAGCTTAACACATCACAAGTTTCAGAAAAAATCAAAGTTAGGAAGAAGTAAACTCTTTTCATAAATTGTCTCATAATGTAATGTCTTATGAAAATCTGTTAAACATGTTTCTGTTTCAGTAGTGATTTGACATATCAACACAAGAAGTCCAAATCAACCAACCAACATTACATATGGTGTTCAAGGCCTTTGCAACATGACAAAATGCACTAAATATTTATGAAATGAATATTCACTGACCTTATATATTTCTGGTTCCTTGATGTCCAATTTGGTCAGATTCCACAGCTTCCCATGGTGTCTGGAATGTCTAAAAGTACTGCCAGAACGTTTTGGTCCCGTCAGCCACACAACAGCGATAGCTAAAAGAAATCCAAACCCAATCCCAAGCAGCATTCCTCTGACATAACTGGGTAGAGGTAATACAAAATACCCATAGACCAGCACAGTGAGGATGATGAGAGTATAGTGTGGAACACTCGGCGCCGGCTCAATACTTTCAGATTCATCTTCACTGCATGGTTCAGTACTACCACTTAGTGGCACTTTAGTTTGACTTCCAGTTCCAGTATCATCAGTTCTATCACCACCGTCACCATCTGTGTTGGTGTAAGTCTCAAAGTCCTCACTGTACAGGATGCAGAAGTCCTCGTCCTCTTGTTTAGCCAGAGCGGACATGGAACATTTGTCCAATGACATGGAAAGTAAAGATTTGTTGGGGCTCTTTGTGTCAATGGAGGAGGCAACAGGTGATTCAGCCGGACCAGAAGGCCTGCTGTTGGGGCTCTCTGCCTCGAGGTCACCTCCTTCTTCCTCCTTGATGCAGTAATTGTTGTTGCTCTCCAGGTGACCATTGACAGAAGTAAGATTTGAGAGTTCGGAGGCACTGGCAGAGAGGGCCTTGGGTCTGTAAATACTGCTGCCAACTAAGCTGCCACTCTTTTCATCCATGATCTTACTGAGGAGTTGGAGCGGTTCAGAGATGGCCTCAGAGAGACGTCGCTTAGTGTCTTCGATTCTTGCCTCAACCTCGGAGACCTTGAAGAAGCTGCGGTTATCTGGTGAGGTTAATGGAGAGGAAGGGGCAGTTTTGGAATCGCCAGCTGACGACGTGGCAGCAGACGGCATCCGGGACTGCGCAAATTGCTTGAAGAGTTGCAGGTTAAGGCGGGATTCTGGAAGACGATAGGGTGTGGAGGAGGAGTCCTGGGATGTATCTGAGGATAAAGACTTGACAAGAGTCTTCATCAGGTGCCGATGCCTCACTGTAGGAGCAGAAACAGAAGGGATTCCGTCACGAGCCTCAATGTCAGAGGAGAGAGTCTTCACCAAGCTGAGGAAGGGTTTGTCACTGGAGGGAAAGCTCAAAGATTTAGTGGGAGAGGGATTGGAAGTGGAGCCTTTTTGCTCGGGGATACATGATGACAGAGTGTGTGTGGGAGAGCGGTTGGTGTGATGTCTAGAAACTGGTGAAAGTTTAGATGATTCAGGCATGACAGCAACCTCAGCTGCGGAGTCCACTGGCTCCCCTTCAAACATCTCCTCACTTGCTTCTAAAGCTGTCACAATGTTTGAGTCATCCTGTGTGGCTGAGGTAGTAGAGTCAGTTGCCCTGTACAAATCTTCTTCCTCCTCCTCTTCCTCCTTCCCAAGAGCTGAGAAGTGGATGGTGATGGTGTCCTTCGATGGCGATCTCTGGACATGGAGCTTGGGGGACAAGGCAGGCGGCTGTTTTTCTGTGGGGTGAGCGCTCTCTGCATGGCTAGGGTGCCGGCTAGTCATTGCAGTACTCCCACTGAGTCACAGTCTGCATAGAAGGAGAAGAGATTACATTAAATTATGGCTGGGATGATAAGTCAGCTGTTAGGTCGATTGTCAAAAATTATCTGCAGCTTTTTTTGATAATCAAATAATTGTGTAAGCCATTTGTCAAGGAAAAGTGCTAAAATATTCTCTGATTTTGACATTTCAAATGTGAGGATATGCTGCTGTGCCCCATCAGATATGACGTTTAATTGGTTATCTTTGTATTTTGAACTGTTGCTTTGACAAAACATGACATTTGAAGATCTATTCTTGGCATTTTACAGACAAAGCAATTCATCAAAACAGTTGGCAAAATAATCGATAAAGAAAATAACTTGTTTGCAGCGGAATACTGTATTCAGTATATCTGGGAACAAGACTGACTGTGGTCTCCTATAACTCCAAGCGTTATTATTTACACCAGGATGGGAAAAATGAATGATAAACTGGAAAATATGACATAAATGGGAAAATACTAAAAATCTGGGTATCCCACATCTTAATTTTTTTATTCATGGTGGCCTGCAATGATGAAAACATGTGCTGCCACAAACCAATTTTCCTTTTTTTGGAGTTAGACCATTCAATATAAAGGGCTACAGCATTTGGTTTACCGCATCACTCTCTTATAGCACAGAGCATACCCTGAGCACAGATGGAGCAGCAGAGCGCCAGGCGCAGTGAAAGGGAAACTTCATTGTTTAATCTGCTCGGTCTAAAAGTTTGCTTTTTTCAGCAGCTGCTTCTCTCATCCATCAATCTGATCTGATCAGCTCTGACCGGATTAACAGGTCAATTATCCACACAACAACTCTAACTTCTTAAACTGTTGGAAGAAAAAAACAAAACACAAACATATGAGTTCCACCCATCCCTTATTTACAAACAGTAGATTATTTTTTTATTTACAATCCATGTAGGAAACATTAGACAAATGTTACTTCTCGACCTGTGTTTAGTATGGAGAACACCAAAATGATCTACCCAGTATCAAGAGGGCCTAAATCAAATGTGGTATATGGTTTTATTGTGATATTTTTATGTCTCAGCACAATCCCTAAAAATTTCAATAAGTTATAAAATGAATTTAAGAGCTCAACATTTTGAGAAGTAGGATACTCTTTTTTTTTCTCTGAGAAAAGTTTTTTTGTTTGTTTTTTACGATTGCCTTTCCCTTATTTAGACTGTGAACCAAACAAGATCTTGTCTTGTGCAAGATATATGATATATACAATGGCTGACGCCAGTGAAAATATTTTTTTTTAACACAGGTCATCATCTACATGAGATAAAACAGTTATCAATCAGTAGCACAATCAGGTTATCACAATGTAGCATTAAGCACTTGCCCCAGGCAGTGACCAATGCACTGCAAGCAAAATTATAAAAAGGAGATGGTGCATCTTATTCTGAAAAGTCAATCTTTGATTCCATTTCATTACTAACTATCTGGGATGACCAGCGATGGTAAATTATGTAAATAATGCTATATTCAGACAGAAATGTGTATGCATGTGTGAGTGCTGACATATGCGGTATTGTATCTCTAAACCACTTTAGTTGCATCAGACGTCAGTTCAGCAGCAAGCGGGAATCTTAAATTACCCCCCATACCACGCACCACCTGCTGACACTCTCACAAGTTTCTACCAAAGACTGCTAAATATTCATCAGAATCAAGGAGTCCATAATCCAGTACAAATATAGCTTGGCAAAACAAGAATAAAGACTTACTAGGCATACAAACGCTGCAGCAAGTAGCGGTGACCTCTAGCTTCTGCATATTATACTGTGAACATTCAAAGTCTTGTGACCTATATTCCATTTTAAAGCTTTGCCATTAAACAGTCAACATTATTGCCAGAGTGCAGTCTTGGCTGGTGTTTATGACTTAGTCATACTGTGTGGCATGTATAAAAACAGACTTACAGCACAGCCTTCAGGGACATAGGCCAAAGTCCAGATAATAGCATGACGCTGGGATGATGTCACACTGCATAACATTGGAGATTGTTTGGTGCCACAACAAGATGCCCGAGGTGCACTGGGTGATCAACTGACAGCAATTTAAGCAGTATTTAGGACAAAAAGAAGGATCCAACTTTAACAAGGGTATACTATTAAAGTCAAGGGGACAGGCTGAGGGACAGATATCAGATTCAATGTAAAACATTCACTGAGCCAATTCAGCCAATATTTATCTCACATAAAAGCTAACCAAATTAATTAAAGGGGGGCTGCTCTAAATTAACACATCTTTTTACAGGTCTTGGAAAGTGCTACTGCACATGTGAAAAAAACAAAATGGCCTTTTTCAGCTCCAGAGTGAGGTCTAGGAAAAAGTCATAGCTGTATACAGGTTCAATTTTCTGTACTGTGAAAATAGAATTATGGTAATGTCTTGTTGACATTCAGAAATGGCATTTTTTGTGCCTTGTTCGGGCAACAAAGGTGGTGTGACATCATGCTGGCTCACCCTTATACAGACTCAACTTGGCCACTCATTGTCACATGGGTCACGAGTGAGCTTGTTACCCAGCCAGGCAGACTGCCAGCCACCTCTGTCCCTTGCTAGTCAGCCTCCAGTCAGCAGCAACACAATGAGGCCATTCTAATGGATCGCCAATTGGACATGGATTTCATTTCAACGTAAAAGACTCAACCAGTATTTCCGACCAGCACATTAGGATTAGTGATGACGTAGGGCTGGGCAATAAAACGATCTCGAAATAGGTTTGCAATAAAAAGTACATCGATGACGATGATAAAATATGGTCATTTTTACTTGATATGGATAGGCCTAGATTGATTCAAACAGCTTGCCTGCCATGCTGTGTCATACAGCAGAAGTTGTGAGACGTCCGTCTGTCAGCAGCAGGAGGGATAGGCGTCACAGTACACACAGATTTTTCACAGCAAGGTTATAGTTTGTGCTGAGTTGAGTGTGCCGAGGTGATGAGAAATTCAAAACAGCGTGCCCTGCAAAACTCTATGTCATGTGGAGTTTTTGGACAGTTTTTTTTTTTTACTCTGTCCCCACCATTGATGAAATTCTCCATCAATCTGTGTTTTCACTGTAGTATAGGAGACACTGTTACGGATGATCTAAGGTCCCGGGGAGACAGGAGGAGAGGACTACTAATGTGCTGACTTTATCGCTATTTAGCTGCTTTTCAGACCCTCTCAGTGGCATTGTTTAAAAAAAAAAACCCAAAAAACAAACAAAAAAAAAAAAACGCGACACGAGAAACATTTCTCAACCACTTTAGAACATCAGGGAACAAGGAGGAAATGTATTGTCATTTATTACCGTGCTCGCTGCTAAAATTTCGATCAATATGGGGAAAATTATCGTGATATTTTTTGCCATATCGCCTGGTCCAATGAAGTGAGGAAGTTTGCATGTATGCGTTAATGTGAGTGCTCTGTGAGCTTGATTTTATCTCCTGCTTTAACAAATCAGAAATGGAACAAACAAACGGAGCCCAAGACTGGGCATGTGCAGCACTTGGCCATCCATCCAAGTGACAATGTAAACATTGACAATGAAGTCCTCCCTTGTCTTGTGTACTCAGTGCCTTTTCCTGTGCCACAGCTTAAGAGGACAGCGAAGAACAAAATCTTGCCACTGATGCTGATGAAGCCAATTACATAGGGAAGCAGGCCTCATTAACCCTCGTGTTTTGCACTCATTAGAGACATGTTCACAGCTCACGTCTTTTCGATCTAACAGCACACACTGTATATGAAAAGAGACTCAGAGCTCTTACACACACAGAAGATATTGGACTACAAAGACACTTTGTGTGTTTAGCTATTGAACGTATTGTTGAAATGGTGAGGAGGAAAGCAGCCCCAATTAGAGCCGTCATTTCATCTAAAATGTATTTTGACACAGTGATTCAAATGTGTGAGGCGTTTTCAGCAGAAAAATAAGACACTGAGTAAAATCAAGATGCAATTTCTCACTAGAGCCATTCGAAAAAAAACATGATGACGAGGTGTTCTATAAAAATCTGCACAAAAAGGCCCACCCAGTAACATCTCAGTATGCACACCTACAACCAATTTAACACAGCCTGTATCAATTCTTAAATGTACCCTGTGAAGTTTTCTTGTAAAACAAATTAGCCGGGGTTTCCCACACATTCATTTATTTGTTGCAGCCCAACACCATTAAAACATCTGCCGCCACAAATAGATCTTCTAGCAGAAATTATTAAATGTAGTCAGATAAGGAAAAGTACGGCCACTAAATGGGAAATGGAATTTACAACTTTGTAAAAAATTGAACATTTTAATCATCACTGACTGATGTTACAACATTCGAAGTCCAGCATATACAAGAGGATCTTTCTTTCAACATGTAATATTTTCTTGGAATCAGTGTTACTGCAGGGTCATGTTTAAGAAATTCTGGGTTCCTTAAATAACCACAGTTTTATGGCTTGCATGACTCAGTGTCTCACAGTAGTACCACCTCCTGCATGACCTCATCAGAAGTTCCAAATCACACTAAAGAAAGGGAGGAAAGACATCCTCCCTCATATCATACCATGTGTCATTAGAACAGTTCACTATTTCCTAACAACACTTCAGCAAAGAGTTATTAGACAATAGCTAAGGTACCTTGTAGGTGAGAACAACAACGTAAAGAAATGATAGACTGTGAGACAATATTCATGTTTACAAAGATATTTTCATTCTGTTTATGAATTTTATTTATTGAAGTGTCACAGTTAAGGACAGATATGTTAAGCAGCATTAAACAGCCTTTTCTGTAGGCTATTGTTTTTACATAACTTTACATTTAAAGGCATCCAAAATTTACTTTGGCCAACAAATTAAAGGGTTTGGAGGCCCATAGGACCATTGCTTAAAAATATTAGCATTGAGCCCTGGCATTACTGTAAAGTGATATAATTTTCTGAACTTACCAAATTGTTCTATTATTTGCCTTTACACGCTTAGTCATTATATCCACATTACTAATGACTGGTTATTAAAAATCTCAGCGTTGACGTTTTGTGAAAGCACAAATAGTCAATGCTAAAATATTGTGTCAACAACAATATAAGTATGCGTATTGAGTCAAAAATACGGTGCTATTTCTATTTTCGCCATATCACCCTGCCCTTTGAAACTGGCAGTTATTCTGATGATCTTATCTTGATCTTATTGCTGTTAGACTGTCACACAACATCTGAGGATCCCTTCCTCCAGCTATAAACACTTTTGGTTTCAGACATGGTCACCTGTGCCAGGGTCTGCCAAACATTCATTTATCAGTGGCGGCCTGCCATGATTAGAACATCTGCCGCCACAAAGAGATTTTCTATTTTTGGAGCTGGACAGTTTATTCAGAGCGAGGTTGAAATATGAAGCTTGGGAAAAAATTAAGAGACCACTTCAAACTTTTTCATAAATCAGCATCTCTACATGTATTGCAGCCATTCCATTCCACTCCAACACACCTCATTTAAATGACCTAATGAAATACTGACTACATGTTAACCTGAACCAAATCTTAATTCACAGGGAAATGTATAAAAGCCACTGCTGTGGTGATCACTATCCTCCTGCAAAAGGACCAGCTGGAGTGCAAAAAGACATTTTACATTACATTTTCAAGCCCATATTGTCTGTTAAACAATCCAGCGGGAAAGAGGCTGCTTCATACCAAGCTTCCTCATATGATGTTTTTCTCAAAACAAACAACTGTTCACTTTTCCTAAACCCCTTAATTCCATCTAAGTATATCCACAGCCTGGGACCAGTAAGGAAGCAAATATTAGTCAACAACTCTTTGCAGCTCACTTAGGAGCAAACCTGAAACATGGTAAACAGAACTGTTGGGAAATTGCTGCCATGTGACAATTGGAAAAGACACACCACCTGGGGACAACCACAGGCCTTCACAGTCTGCAACAATAGACAATTATCACACATTGTGTCTGTTTTCCAGAAGCTTAAGTGTGTCTTCATAGAGTCTGTGCAGTGTTCATTTTAACCTTCTTGCACTAATGCCTCTATCTCCTAATGCATGTGGGCCTAAAATATCAGTCGAACTGAGTGTTTCCGGTGTTTGCAGCTCAGTAACCACACAGCAAGGGTATTTCTGCAAGTCATCCTGCCTGTTGCTTTCTGCTAATACAACACCACATGCCATCCCCTCAGAGCATCTCAAATATCATACAACACTGTTTCAGTTGAATCAGTGGCATCAAGAGGATGCTCGCTAAGGCACACATATTTAACTGCAAGAGAAAAAGACCTTCAGAAAAGACATGCTCACACATTCCCCATGGAGGACTTCATGAAATCCCACATCACTATACCTGATCCAGGTTGCTTAGAGAGGGATTAGAAGCAGTTGTTTATTTGCAGTAGTAATGGCTTTCCCTGTGCTTACACTGTCACTTTAGCTAATGACTTGCAAAGTGTCCCACAGCCCAGTGCTCCTATTAATGCTGCTGCCAACACTGTGGCTACAGCAGCTAACACTTAACTGCCCCCGTAAGGCAGTGACAAGTTACAGATATGTAATAGCTGTTGAAGGATTATATCTCCCGTAAGTCCCACTTTATATGTCCCACTTCATTAAAAAAAAACCCCAAATACACGTTGAGGCCTGAGCATGGAAAGTTGCTAAGAGGCACATGAAGCAAAAAAAAAAAAAAACTGGACTTCTGTGTGTAAAATTACCTGAATCTCCTCTGCTTCCGCAATCTTAGGCCCATAGAGCAGGCACATTAGAGACTTTAACCGGCAAATGACTGCCTGTCTAGCTCTCCACTATCTTGAAAAAGGGATACAATGAGTTAATCACTTCGAAATATTGTTGGACTGAATGAACAGGATTCCATGACAGCCCACCACGATTCTTCCGCCACAAAGACATTTTCTATTTTTGAAGCTGGACTGTCGCTGTTGAAGTATTTATCTGTTCGGTTACTCACTGCATCACACTCACGGAGCGCAGAGCACACTCTGGGCACAGATGGAGCAGCAGAACATTAGGCGCTCTGCTGGGTCTACAAGTCTGCATTCACTCACAGCTGCTGCTCCTCACATCATTCAATCTGATCTGATAAGCTCTGAATCAATTATCCATCCTGCCAGTCACAAACTGCTGCCGAAGAAAAAAAGGACTTGTATAAAGCTCTGTCTATGCTCCGTTCATAGACCCGCAAAAAACTCAGAATTTAGGGAGGTGACACAGAATGATACAAAAGGGACACAACAGGTTTGGAAATAAACTTTTTTGTCTTTCTGACACTGTGGCAGGTAGACTACAAAATCTACCACTACTCGATTGATTACTATTGTGTTTTTGGCTGGTGAGTGAAGAAAATCCAGCAGCCACTTGCATTTTCAACCAGCATATTGGCTGGTGGCTGGTGCAAATTCCCATCCCTGGGACACATAAACACACATTTAAAAGAAAAAAAAAAAACTTGCTTTCATCTCCACCTATGAAAGGATTTACAGCCGTCTCTTTCACAATGTAACTCTACAGGAAAAAGTCTTTTTGGGTCCAACGGCATCGACTGACGGACCTGTAGCTATAATGTCAAATTGGCACTGTTCCAGAAGGCTTGGATGGGAGAAAGCTTAACCTGACAAGACATTTCTATAGAATGACTCGTTGGTTGATATTAATGCGAACACTTTAAGGCCCCTTATGCGCTTTACTACAAAAGAGAGGGCAATAACCCAAAGTTATGAGTGCAAGTCTAACATGCAGTTTGCTGTCATGTTTCTTATTCTTTTACTCTCTTTGTTTTTGTAACTGTAAAAGACAAGTAAGCAGAGCAGTATGGTAGCCTCAGTGTGGCTAATTGTATAAATAGAGACAAAGATGTGTGTCCAGGCATGTTTGAGTGACTGAGATTGAGACGGTGGTGAACTGGTTAATGCATTTCACAGGGTCATTTCAGATTCCAGGTTCTAGAGACAAATAAACAATAGCAGCCCAATAGAATCGAAACTGTTCTCATGAATGCTGACAAACTGGTGAGACAGGCGGGGATTGAAATGTTAGGCCGTGAGATCATCCCATCTCTCAGCCTTCCTCTGCCAACTAGAGCACACTTTGTCACTGAAACAAAGTAAACCAACACAGTGTCCTGAAAAAATATGATTATGATATTTCTTTTGGTAAGTCAGTCTATCGCTGTTATCCTGCAGCCACAGTGAAAACGCAAACAGGTCAGGCCTCACTTACTTAGCCAATTTTACAGCTGCTAATGTGTGTATTAGTCTCTTAACACTCATGAAAACTATCAAACAGATGTGCAGTGTATATTTTCATAAAAAATAAGCGGCCTTTTTTTTAACCCTTTGAAGCCTGAGCAAAGTGGCGAAGCATAAGATGTAGGTAATGAGCAACTTAAGAACAAATAACCCAGAAATTCGCACCAAATATAAGAAAATTACCAGAGTTTTGTAAAACAAACAAAAACAAACAAGTAAACAACAACAAAAAACAGGAAGTTAATAAAAAAAACAAGTAAATTATCTAGAAAAAAAACTGCTTAAAATTCAGTAAACATAATTATAAATACACAATTATGATAATTACAGAGTTATCCCAAACTTAAAAAGAAAATTATTTTATAAAACTACTAATTTCCTTCTCTTTTCTGGACATTTCTTGTCAAGTTGCTCATTGCCTTCCTCCCATAATTTGAAATATATAAATATGACAATTATAAATAGAAATCAAGAATTTTTCCCCAAGCTTTTGTAAAAAATAATTTTCCAAATCCACTAATCTTTTGCTCTTTTTGGCACATTTCTTGCCAATTTGCTCATTGCCTTTTTTCCCATGTTTTTGAAAGAAACTGCACCAATTTGCTCAGGTTTTAAAGGTTTAAATACTTGTGAAAGGCATCTAAATGCATTACAAGAGAAATTACGTTGATCCAGGTTTCAAAGGGTTAAATTCCTGAGAAATGACTTTTTAGAAATGCATAGCTTCTGTCAGAGCAGCATGTAACTGACCTGTACGTCAACCCTCCCTCTGTTTGGGTATAATGCATGTCCGAAATAAGTGTCTCACTCTCTCAGCATCTACAGTATTAAGACAGATGCATGATATTTGAGACAGTGATCATTTAAGTGTGTTGTTTGTCCATAATTGTTGTAAAAATCAGTTGACCAAACAGTTACTTGCTGAATTAAAGTTTTGTCCTCTTTTTGCTAATACGCAAACATTCTGATGACAAAGCCATTATGACACATTTGGCAGTGTTTCCCACTTGTTCTCAAATGCCCATCAGGACAGTTGGATTGCTCAATTACTGCCTTCAGTGGCTCAGCTGTTGTGGATCGCAACACTGAGAATACACTGGCTTGAGGAGAGCATGTGACAGAGCGTCCACCGAGGCAAGGAAGTAAGAAATAATCCTGTATTAAGAAACAGAGAGAGAGGGCTTTCATACAGTAGCACAGTGACTCTGAGCTTTACACAACAACAACAAGCCAGACCATACACCACTACTTGCTTTTACTTACAAAGAGCATAAAGAAGCCTTGTGTTTCCTACTGCAGTTAATAATTTGTAATACGGCTGCACAATTTAGAGATTATATGCAATATCGAGTATTATCGAGTATCGAGTTAGTCAAAAAGAATATCCTTAGAAAACTGCACTTCAAAATTAAACTATCATTCTTTTTTGTTCATTTTGTGTTTAGTTCAATGATCAATAAATTAATGTTTGGAAATCATTTCCTTTAATTATGTCAAGTTCTGTATTTTACTTTGTAAAACCTCAGAGAGCTTTTTTTATTCATCTATTTTATTAATTTAAATTTTCATCGAACTTTTTAAAAAAAGGTTGCTGGGTACTTGCTGTATATAATGTTGACAGTTTTAGTTTTGATTAAACATTTGCTAAAAGCATTTAAACAAAGTTTTTTGTTGAAGTTTGTTATATTCCAAATTCTAAATTTCAGCAGATGTATTTTCATGTTTTATTGTAAATGCATATTGGTTTCAAATATCGGTTATCAGCGTCATTGAGTACTAATAATCGGTATCTGCCCTGAAAAATCAATACCGGTTGACCCTTATTTAGCAGTATACTGAAAGCAACAGCAAGGCAAAACTGAGTACATTTTAATATCTTTTTAATTGTATGCAGTGCTGTTAACCTAATACCAACATTATGGAATATTCGTAATGTCCAGCCCTACTCTGTAATGTTCAGCCAATCTCAAACCATGTCAGCTCACTGACCCACATGGTGTTCGTGTTAAATAATGCACTCCTCACTTAACTGCTTAATGTCGTCAACAAGCCCTCATTACTTTTAAATGAACTCCTTGGCTGCAGCGGTGACAAAACTGTGACATGGATCAAGCACACCACTGTTCTCCAGTTACAGATACACAGGCAGTCGGCCTTAACATTAGCTTAGCAATAGCATTCCTTTTCGTTTTAAAACAAGAAACTGTGTCAACAATTTAGCTTTTGTAGTGTTGTTTTTTGATACTTTTTATTAAAAAAGGTCTTTCAATGCTACTTTAACACCAGCTTTACTTCAGTTACAATTCAATAAAAGCCAGTCACATGTACAGCTCTTACACACAAGCCACTGGTTATAGCAACAACTCAGGGTTAAGGTCACTGTTTTAATTGAGTACAAGAGGTCAACCATGTAATCATGTTTTGCAGACAGACTATCAAGACAAACCAGGGCTCTTTTCATAAGGCCTTGGTCTAATGCTTGGGTTTAATTATGGTTTCATTTTCAGACAAAACTGATGGAAAAAGAGTAAAACATTCAGCAGCTACACTTTATCACGTCTTCACAAGTCTGAATCTGGCCGTCAGCCTAACAGGCTTATTGGTACCAAAAAATTCATCCAAAAACAAGTCAAAATGAAACTAAACTTTCTTGCTAATACAAGAACAGTGGAATGGTGCATTACACCAAGTCACAGTTTGCATCCAGGCCTTTGGGGTGACAGTTTGCACCACTGGCCACATCTGGTTGAAGTCAGGAGAGGACTGGACGGCACTGCTTTGTTTCCACAATTACTCCCCTGTTTCCCCAGACAGTTCCCAGTATATGCAGAATGTCAACATACTGGTTGTTCACTTCCACAGATACAAAATCAAAAACAGACAATTGGCAGGTTTCCATTAACACAAAAATTGCACCAATTGAAATGGAAACACATCATTGTCGAAAAAACGTCCTTTTATTGCAAACGGGTTTTTAGTCTCGCATTAGGTGAGATTTCAGGAGATTCTAAAAAGCTGTATCTCACAAAACTGTAATGGAAACACTTTTTTGGCTTTTATAGGTCACAAGATGTACAACAAAGACTTAAAGAGTCACTAAAAGGGGTGTTATTGCAACACATAAATCTTCAAAAGTTGAGCAGATAATCTAGTAGTTGTGATTTCACAATTCCTCCCTTATACGTGGCTGCTCCGACATATAAGAGGCTTGCCTTTTCATTACTTCCCACATAACATGCCTATGTCAACGTCAATTGGAAATAATGACAGTTAGTGCAGTGGCTGCAATAGAAATAAACCCGCTAATGTTGTGAGTTGTGAACATCCATCACTATGCTTTTTGGAATGATACATCATGAGAGAAGATGCATAGCATCACTAAGTGCAAACATAGTCATCTCGCAACTGTGTTTTATCAAAATTTTTCAAAAATCACACAAATCAGTAATGGAAATCTGCCTAATGACATAAAACACTAATGTTTATGTGATTGTCTAAAAGCAGACAATAAAATCTTTTCTCTGTAGAATTGGGGTTGTGGACTTCTCCTTTTTCTAAAGACATTCACCACACTTTAAACTGCCTGGATCCGTCTAGGCCACTTCAATTTTCCTAGAACCTAATTAAGTTTCACAACAGCAGGCTTTGAGGCACACATCAAACACGACAACAATAAGAGATTTTAGTGCTGCACATCTCGTGGTTGTATGCTTCTAAAAACCGTTCAAATTGCACTTGAAGTTTACATCCATGTCTGTGATAACGTGGATGGCAACACAGAAGATCTCTCTAGTCGGCACAGTTTCAAGATTAGTGTCACCATGTCAGTATCTGATCAAATTTCTCCCCTTATGTCCTGAGTCATGATGTTAAGTAATTGCCAGCAAAGTGTTTTTTGCAGAATGTTATGATGTTACAGTGAAGTTGACCTTTGACCTTTTAGATGTGAAATGTCACCACTTCATCATTATATCCAATTCGACATTTGTGTGAAATTTTGTCATAATTACAGCATGAATTCTTGAGTTATGGTCAAAAACATGTTTTGTGAGGTGACCTTTGAACACCAATTTCTAATCAGTCCAAGTGGCTGTTTGTGCCAAATATGAAGAAATTTTCCGGGTGTTCTTGAGATATTGCATACACGAGAATGAGACAGATGCATGGTCATATTGACATTTGACCAAAAAAATCTAATCTGTTCATTGTTGACTCCATGTGAAAGTTTGTGCCAAATTTGAAAAAAAAAAAAAAAAATCCTCAAGGTGTTCTTGAGATACCACGCTCACAAGGACGAGACAGAGGAGGCCACAGTGACCTCCGATCACCAATTTCTACCAGTTCATCCTTCAGTCCAAATAAACGTTTGGGGCAAATCTGAAGAAATTCCCTTGAGGTGTTCTTGAGACATCACGAGAAAGGGACGGTTATATCCACAAATGGGCAGACAACCCCAAAAAGTAATAACTGCGGCCATGACTATCACCGGTGCCAAGGCATAAAAATTCCTCTTACCATCAAAACTTCTCAAATGAAGTAAAAAGAAAAAAATCTGGAATCTCATTTAGCAATGATTGTGCACTCATGGCTAACAATAAATCAAACAGAAACTTAACTCAGACTTTGGAATGCAGTAATCATATATTTATTGTTATCGGTAGCAGATAAAGTGAGAGAAATCGGGCAAAGCATTTGTCAGCTAAACTGTAGTGACAAAAGACTACATTGTTATGGAGTGTGAGAGCAGCTCATGGGAGACTGGAGCGGTCTCAGCTATGTCATTGTATTTCACACTAATCTGTAGATCATGCTGAACGACTGCTCAAAATTCTAAAGGAGTGGCTTTAATCTCATAAAACGACAGCTGCACTATTCCTCGGGGCTCCAATTAAAACAGCAAATGAATGCCTTTATGCTCAAACATCTCCATCTTTTCCAGCCTTTTCCTCTCACAAACAATGCTGCGTGTGAATGTACTGTCGCTTTGTGAATGTCTCAGTTTCGAGTGAGAGGTAGTATTTATAGACAGGCTATATTTATACATCTTCCCACCTCCCACCTTGCCTCCATTTCTTCCCTCTGATAACAAGTGATTATTATGATGGCAGTGAGATAAATGGTACTGACAACATACAATGGAGGCTGCACCTGAAACAGGCCTGTGAACGTTGCAGGCTGGTTGACTGACACATTCTCCTGATGTCTCGGTAATGGTCATTATCTCAGTGGCTGGATGGGTGAGGGAGAAGCACATGTCCGTAACAACCGTGATGTTTACAGCATGGATGAGGAGGTAGCTCAGGAGAAGCTTGCTTAACTAAATAACCGTATCTTCAACTCTGAATGGCAGATCTTATTTGTGTTTATTATAGACGAGGAAAACTGATCATGTCACCACTGATTTGAAACTAGAGTTGATTTCAAGTAAAAACATACCGCGGTTTCTAAAACATTTATTTATTTGTGCCAGCCTGCCACAAAAAAAAACAAAAAAACAAGCTAAACTGTTCACTAGGAGCACGGTTGGAATATATACAGTTCAGTTACTCATCGCATCACACTCACACAGCATGCTCTGGGTACAGATGGAGCAGCAGACAGTAAGGTGCATTGAAAGCAAAACTTAATCATTTATTCTGCTGGGTCTAAAATTTGCTTTCACTCACAAACAGCTGCTCCTCTCATCCATCAATCCTATCTAATCAGCTCAGAACAGATTAACAAATCAATTATCAATCCCATGAGGCCCAAACTGTTGCTGAGGAAAAAAGACCACATGGAGAGCTCCACCTGGGCTGCATTCATGGACTCGCAAAAACCTCCTAATTCAGAGGTTGGACTCAGAATAATACAAATTAAACATTTAAAAGGAAAAAAAAGTTTGTATACACATCTTGGCATTGTATATGTTGCACTGTACTAAGCACAACCGGTATCTCACTGATAGGCATCACAATTGTCTGTAGAGATTTACAAGAGTTCTACAGAATCTATCAAAAACACACCCTGCTATGGAATTCTGGAACGATCACATGTCCAACAAAGCCCTAGATATTTCCCCAACAAAAACTAAGGTGCCTACAAACACATGTGACAATAGGGTCAGCTTATCACCTTTGCACAATTGTCAATACTCGATCAAGCCTGTGATTATGGATATACATTGACCTGTCAAGCCTTTCCATTTCTTGAATAATAAAAAGGATGAATTATCTTACCCAAGCTACTTTGTCTGACGTAGACTTGGAATATTGTCTAAGGCAGCGTGACAAGAGGGAAACCCTGAAGCAAGGCACTAACCAGCCCAACCTTATTAATTAAATCAGAGGGCTGTGTTGTTAGAGGAGGAGGCTCCGTTGGTGTTAATTTCAATACAAATAAGCCTTGAGTCAGGAGCTGACATCAGTGCTTTGACTGAGCCTTAACTACAACAAGGCATTTTGGAGTTTTATAAAAATAGGTCAGACCTGGTGAGAACTGAGGGCCACTATGCCAGTAAAAGCTCTGAGCAGGTGTTTAGTCAACAGGGGTGTAGGCCTGTTCCTACACAGAGTGTGATAAGCAGCACATGTTCCTTCTCTCGGCATGAAAGATGAATAAGACACACCCCACGTCAGGGAAATAACACTGGTGAAAGGTCACAGCACCTGCTGCTCAAACCCTAAACATCCTTCTGTCTCTCACAGGTGAGAGAGTCCTGATTTTGTTATTCCATTTCTCTGACAAATGGACGGCTGCCTCTGACACTCTACTGGTACTGGTACAGATGTCAGGTAAAGGACAACCATGACATTACTTTATTTGTTTATTATCAACACTAAATAATTAATATATCCTTCCAACAAGAAATGTTTGTAGCCAAAGCCTGACAGCCAACAGCTTATGCCTCATTGTAATGGAACTATATTTTTTTTACAAAACTCATTAAAAAACAAACAAACTATGGAAACACTTTTTTGGCTTTTTTTGGCTTTGTGCTTGTCAGTAGGAACTGGCTCCCTCATGATGCAGCAGGCACTACAAGAGGTGTTATTGCATTGCATAGCTCTCCAAAAGTTGAGCGGATCATCCGAAAGTTTTGAATCCACGATTTCTCTGTGAAATCCTGGACTGTCACCTCCCAGAAACCCCTCATACATGGCTGCTCCCACGTATAAGGGGCTTGCCTTTCCATTATCGTTCAATAACACACCTACGTGGCCTTGGATTGGAATTAATGACGGCTTGTGCAGTGGCTGCAATAGAAATAAACCTGCTAATGTTTTGAACATCCACTGTCATGCGACCTCGAATGTTATCGCCAGAGGTGATGTTGCATATCACTCAATGGAAATTGTTATTTTATCAATATTTTGAAAATACTGCTTTAGTTTGCACAAATCTGTATTGGAAACCTGCCTCCTGTCTAATATGACACTGAGACACTGATTAAGAATGACCCTCTCTTTATCAAAAATGTAAGACCAAAGTAGCTTATAGTGAAATAACAAGCAAACTGTTGTAAACAAGAAACCATGTCTCAGAGCATTTGCAATGATGCCAACCCAACTTGGAGCCGCTGTGCTCTCCACAGATCAAAAATACACACACAGTGTCATTTAGTGTTGATCATAAAGAATATGTAACCCAATGGCTTTTCAGTGTGTTTGTATGCTTGCTATAGGGCACAAAGACAATTCTTATATTTGGAGTTTTTGGGTTTAAACCTTTCGTGGGATTTGTTGATAGTAAAAAAAAAAAAGATTCTGCAGTTTTATATTGTAACTTAGTCTAGATTTATAGTGATCCTATGAACTTATGTCTAGTTCTTACCATATACGCCATTTTTAACTGTCTGTCACTCACACAGATATGAATTTTTTCCCATTCATACTTTGCCATGTCAGCTACATGTATTCTCATCTAATAAAATAAATATTACCTTTGGGGATTTAATATGAGCTCTAAGAAAGCACCATGCTGTTTCTGAGAGCCACAGAAACCCATTTTGGATTATTAATGTGTGTGTGTGTATATATATATATTTATTTTATTTAGGGCAAGGCCATATTGTTGCAATCAATATAATGTTAGGAAAAAAATTTCTTTAATTAAACAAATAAATAAATAAAAGATTCAGTTAAATGAGGTATTATCTTTTCACTTATTAAAAAGACTAAACTTTTGATATGCGAGAAACAAAAACTTTATCAAAATCTGTTAATACTAAATAACATCTGCATGGAAAACATGATTATTACTACAATATTGTTGGACTTTTATGTCAGCCTTAATACCTTAGAACTATTGAAGACAAATAATCCTCTCTCCGAGAAAAAGGTTTAACTTATAGTTAACTTTTTTTGTCCGCCTGCCACTGTAGCTGGTTAATTCCAAAATCTACCAGCCAGTCAACAGATTAACATTGTTTTTGTGCCTGCTGAGTGAAGTTAATCTGGCAGCCATTTACATATTTTACCAACATTTGGCTGGTGCTAATTTGCAACCCTGACTGTAATATTCAATAAATGCTCTCGATATTCACAGCATTGTGAAGGCGTTCAGAAAAGTTACTCAGATAAGGTGAGGAAGGTGTTGTATTGAAGAGACATTCCAGTATGGACAAACAGGATCTAACCACTCATGTTCTGTGCAACTCTTAAAGTCAAATCACCATTCACTCCAAAACACAGCAACTGTTTTCAAAGACACGCAAAACTTTTAAAATCTGCATTAGCCTGAGCAAAGAAATAAAGAAACACTGCAATGGGATTACAAAGAGACCACTGTACAGAAGAAGTACAAGGGTCAGGACCATAATAGTGTAGCAGTAGACCTGAATATGATCATGTGATAAATTATTACGAGGATAGGGAGAAAAACAAAAGGGAATTATAGACACCCAGTCGCACCAAAAAGCATGGTCTGCTGTGTAGGTCTGCGCCATGGCCTGGAGATGTGTTTGTGTAAATCCCTTCAGCAGACTTTGTGATCAATAAACCAGCATCAGAGAAATAAAAGTCTGTTTATAGGTCCAAAACAATCAGCCTGATATAAGCACACTAGGGGCAACAGTTGTAACCTGCTTACCCGCAATGCTAACATGTACAAGGTAGATTTATTTGTCATTTTTCTTAAACGTGGTTTAAGAAGAAACAAAATTAAAGCTGACCCTAAATCCTGCTACATCCAACATCCAACCAAAAGGTAACTAGATGTTTACGGCAACAGCTACAAGTCAAAACGAAGAGAGAAAGAACTACAAGACAACTGTCAGCAGTAAACTGGTTAACCCTTTGAAACCTGAACCCAAAAAAAATCACCAGTAAATGACCTGGAAAAAATATAATTCTGTAACATAATTTTAAATGTTATTACTATAACTAGAAATACAGTTTTCCCGAACTTTTTAAAAATAATTTTCGAAATCTATTAATTCCCTGCAGTTTGTGGAATATTTAATTGCTCATTGCTTTTTTCCCCTGTGTTTCTGAAAGAAATCGCACAAAAGTGCTCTGAGTTCACAGGTTTAAATACTTGTGAAAGGCATCTGAAAGCAGCACTAGAAAAGTGATGTCACTCCAGGTTTCAAAGGGTTAAATGGGAGGAGGTCATTATGCATAGCAACCCTGCATTGCAAGTTGCTTAACATTTTAAATTTACCTTGAGGTCAATGTGTGCAAAAAAACCTGTAGAACGTCTTGCTGCTATTGACTTTATTGTCATCCATACCTCAGGGCCTTTCGTCGCAAAGCCCAAAACATCTGTGGTGTTTGTGTCAGCCTAATACATTTGAACATGTTTTTCTCTGCAGCCGCATCACTGCAGGCGCAGGTGGCAAAGATGGTAAACCTGCTCTTTGAGGTTATGATTCCCATGACAAACACACTATTTTGTTATCACCCACGGTCTGTCTGTGCCTCTTCAGTTAGAAATGTCACTTAAAATGGACTCGCAACCAATATATATTATTATAATTATATTATTTTATCTCTGTTTGTTTTTTGTTTACTTTTTAAAAAAATTATTTCTTTATTTTTATTTATACTTATTATTTATGGAGGGATATACAGGTCACCAGTACTAAAAGAATGTTGCTACATGCGTTGAACTATCGCATTTTCCAAAGGTAAAATCTTTTTTGAATATGCTCTTGGTAAATAATATGGTCGAGTAGGGACAGCAGAAATTAAAGATTATGTAATATTGTTGTGATCCAATGTATCCTATATATGAATGTGTACTAAGGCCTTTCTCTCCCTCTTTTTCTCCCAATCTGTTTATTATTTTCTGCTGTTTAGATACTATACATATGTGTGTGTGGGTGGGTGTCAATATTTGTCAGAGCTGATTGTAATGTATCATTTTACTTTATTTCTTTAAAAAAAAGAGACAAAAATACAGTTTAAAAAAGAAATACTCGGTATATCACTGAGGTTTCATTTGATCCCTGAACCCATTTGTGTACACTCATTTGTGTGCATTCCTGCTCTGATCTTCACTCTCAGGAGCTGTATTTGTTCTTTCCCTCACTCTTCTTTCTCTTCTCTCTCTGTCGAGTTAGACTTTACCCTCACTAAGGTCATTTGAAGCTCAGGAAACGGATCAATAATGAGTTCAAATTTACTGGCAAAGTGCTTACCTTGTATCCTCAGTGCCATTCAATCCAGCCTGGGACTTGCATCTGCCTGCTGCAGAGTCGAGTTTCACATGTCCATGATGCTCAGGGGGCTTCTGAGAAACACATTAATAACAAGAGAAAGGCCGAATCATTACAGATGTGGGTTACAAACACAAAGACCGACAATATGAAGAGGGTGTTTCTGCCTCTTAGTGAGTGAGTCGAGACACTGGTAGCCTCTTGTGTGTAATGTTTGTAGACTAACCATATGGTAGGCAAACAATAAAAACATTTCCAGTCAAATTTAACACGTGGGTGTTGTTGGAAGTGGTTAACTATCGGCTAACATACATGCTAATGTGATCTAAATAGAGACTTGTCACGCTTTGAAAGCAAACCTAACAAAGACTAACAGCAGTCGTGATGCAGGTGAGATAAGCTAGCAGCGCTGACTGACAGACGTGTTCTGCCTTTAATCCATTAAATATGACTTCATATTAAAGTCTACAGACGGTTCTGGAAAAACTAGCTCGTTACAAACTGAGTCACGAATGAGTTTTAAAGCTTGTGCTGGCCGACTTCATCTCATCAAACTCGCACATTGTTATTTTAAAAAAGAGTCAAAGATAGCTTACCGTGTCCGCGCGACTTCTTCATTTCTCTCTGGATAACGTTACACCGAACGAACCGAACCTCACGGACCTCGAGCTTTTCTCAACACGGTGTCGTTAGTGTTATCAGTTCCACGTACCAAGTTGTATCAACGACTCGTTTTAGTCGCTCAGCCTGTTGACAACTGACTAACTGCACTCAGTTCCTTAAAGAAAAAAACGCAGCAGCCTGTCAAGGCCAGACAAATCGAGAACCGAGCACAGCGATAACCGGCTCGCCGTGCAGGTTGCCGATCGATTTCTCGATAGAGCTTCTTTTGATGCCTAGCGTTAGAGCAGGTGAGAATGTAAACAGTGTAACGTAAATATATTAGAACCACGTTGAACAGTGCTTTCTGGCAGCGGGTTGATGTATTTTCGTTGAAGTTTACATATTATGCCAACTTTTACTTTTACTCCACTACATTTCCGAAATAAAGTGCACGGATAGTATAACGCCACTATATTTCTACATTCCCCCTACGCAGTTTTAGTTACTATTACTTCAAAATTTGGATGTTCTTAAATCCTTAAACCATTTGAAAATTCAGCAAAGTTAATTTATATTTAAAAAAGGGATCAGGCAACATCAACTGAAGAAGGCATGGCACACAAAAAAGTAAAAAAAAACAAGTTGTTTTTTTTTTACAAAAATAAGCTATGTATGAATATATATATATTGTATATATATATTATATATATATATATAAATATACTATATATAATATATATATATATATAATATATTATATCAAGTACTCCGTTTCAGCTGTACACTGTTGGGTTGTTTAAATTATGAATAAATATACTTTTTTAACTAGCTTTTTAACCAAAAAATCTTAATCTGTTTAATCTGTTAGTTGCGAAAGCTTTCAGATCAAAGTAACAAAGTCAAAATATTTCTCGCTTAAATGTAGTGAAAAAAAAGTATAAACATGGCAAGAAAAGAACAGACTCAAAGTAAAGTACAGTTTTTTACTTCAGATTTGTAATTTTGTGCAGTGCTTGAGCAAATCTATTTAGTTACATTCCAACCACTAGTGCAGTATAAATGTGACTCAAACCAAACCACTTGCAGAACTCATCAAAAGAAAAAAAAGTGTGATCTGATAGTGATCTGTTTCATAATTTCAGGAGGTCTGAAGTTTATTCTGTATAGTATGTAGCTAATGTATAGTCTTTATAGTTAGCACTTCATAGGTCTAACATATAGAAGGTTTGATTACACAGCAGTAATTTAACAGCAAAAACATTCACTCATGTTTGATTTTTACACGCAAATTTGACAAAGACAATGATTTTTCTCACAAACTTTTAGGACTCTGCATGATGAACTTCACATGCAATACATTCAATGTACTTTCTCAGGTGTGACTCCTGTCACACAGCAGTTTAATGGAGAAGGGCCAGGTCGACTGTATAAGCCAACAGTGTAATACTGGCCACCACTGTTTCCATGATAACCAGTTCTGCATCTTTGTTGGTGTCACTCTGTCCGAGGTCCCTCAGCTGCAGGATCTGGTCAAACAAATCATTGTGGCCACCATGTAGAGCAACACCCCAATCAGACTGAAGACAGCCAGAAATCTGTCAAAAGGTAGAAAACACCGCCCAGCAAAGTCTCCTAATTCATCACCACGGCTGTGATGAGAGACATGAGAGCACAGACGCCGTATGACACACCAGAAACCCACATCTGCCAACTGTGCACACCACCAGGCGGTCTAGAGACCATCCTCCCATGACCAGGGGGATTATATAACAGCCTCCCCAGAGCTGGAGGATCTTGAGGAGGCCCGGCATGCTCCCCATGTAGCCTCTTTGTTCCTGGGCTTGGGTGCGCAGGATGTAGGACTCGGTGGGTGTAGGCCAGGAAGGTGAAAAAGGAGGCCACAGCAGCCGCCACAGAGCGAGACGACACTCCTCCGTGATCCATGACGAGCCAAGGGAAAAACCACTGAGGCACTGAGACACATCAGCGCGCCTAAGACTGCCGCCGTCATCGTCAGGTTCTTCCAGGATATTCGGGATGAGGCTGTGAAACTGGATGATGCTGAGAATGTGGATAAAGAGTGTGAGGGTGAAGAAAGAAGCACCAGGTAAACATGCAGAAGGTCCAAAAGGTGTTGCGGAGTTGGATGTTAGATTGATTTAGTGTGAAGGTTCCAGTGAGGCCACGAGGCTGAAGGTGGTACAGCCAGATTAAGACTTCCAATGTCCGCACCAAGAAAAAGGGGACTGGTGAAGTCTCTGGCCTCCAGTACAATCACAGGCATTGTCACAATGCTGAATCTGTAAAGAAAAGATATCCTTAGGTGTGTCAAATCAGTCCTCGCTCCTCAAGACTGATTTCTAAAAAAGCTCCATCAAATCTGCAGTTTCGCCCCCAAATTATCCCCCGAATGTTGAGCTGTGAAGGAAGATCATGGAAAACCTCCAACAAATCTTCTGTTCACCAGAGCTTATCCCTTTTTACATACGGCGAAAAGCTGAAAACACTATCTCCTGGAACATATTTTTGTAGCACTGTCGCTGCCAAAATAGGCCTCGCCTACTTCCTTTTTGAGGTTGCAGCAGTGCTTTCAGTCTCACTGGAGGTAGGTGCAAATGACCACAATAAAAAACACATGCAAACAATGTTATCGTCCTCCCACCTTCAGTTCTCATGAAATGATGTTCCCCTTTTTCTGACTTTATAAAACTACTGTGGGCACAGGTTCTTCTGAACTGTATCACTTTGCCACCACTGTGACCTCACTGTCGGAGACATGAAATATGGTCACAGGTAGTTGTTCTCGGAGTGTGTTTGAAACTGTGTGCGGAGCGTTTGCATTGAGGCGAGGTGGTGTGATGATATTTGTTGAGATCGTTAAGAGTCAAGTGTTGCTCAGAGGATCTGGTTGTGGGTGTAGATCTGCTCCACCCTCAGGGGAGAAGAAGATGATTCTGGTGAAGAGCATCTCGTCTCCCTTTTCATATGACAACACTTAGAGATGTGTTTTGAGTTGCTTGGATGGAAATGAGTGTATCTCTCTGTGTGTGTGTGTGTGTGTGTGTGTGTGTGTGTGTGTGTGTGTGTGTGTGTGTGTGTGTGTGTCAGTAGAAAGCTGTAAATCTTTGATTGTCTGAATGTATGCAATGCATGGGAATGCCTTTGTCTTGTGGGCATACACACACCAGCGCCGTGGAACGGTTTCATGTATGTAGATCAATGTATGTGTGAGTGTTTGTGTGAGTGCATGTTTTCATGTTTGCATATGCAAGCATGTGTCTTTGTGTGTGTGTGTGTGTGTGTGTGTGTGTGTGTGTGTGTGTGCGTATTTACACAAGCACAAAGAGTCCTGTGAAGATCCCAATCACTTTGCCTCTGTGTATCGGCACACCTGCTCTGTGTGTTATAAATAGATGGTGGATGCATCAATTCCCTCGCGTCACACAGCTCAAGTTCAGAAACTTGTGTTTTGACAGAAGGGAGAAGACAAACTCCACAAGGACACACAAGAGACACTAACCTGACACCACACTATCATGTCTGTATCATGTATTTACATGTATTTAAATATAACTGGCTTATTTTTATTTCTTCCTTTGGACAAAAATGTGCTGTTCCAAAAATAAAAATCCAACACACTTACAAGCACTTCCTTAAAAAAATTAAAACAAAATTACCAATGCTCACTCAATGGTATTTTTCTGAGTTTAACAACTTTTAAGATTTATTAGGCTTCATTGTCAGATGACTCACTCAGATGCTTAATTATTTTGTTAAAACTGATTCATCCCTATGAAACCAGAGAAAAATTGGCTTGATCTCTTTCAAAAACATGGGAAGAAGGTGATAAGCAACTTAACAAGAAAGGGCCAGAAAAATGCGAGAAATGAGTAAAAAGTTACAAAAAATGTACCGGAAAATAGACAAATTTTCAGGTAACTTTTTGTCATATTTTAACTTTTTTTTTTTCGGACATTTCTTGCAAAATTGCTCATAATGTGAACAATGTAAGAAGAAATGGCTCAAAAATTAGCAAACAAACTAAAAAGTACAAGAAAATACCTGAAATCAAGAAAAATATCAAACAAAACAACAAAAAGAAGATCCAAATCTATTAATTTCAATTTTCAGAAAAGTTTATGCCAAGTTGCTCATTACTCTTTTTCACACCATATTTTCCTTTTAAAAAAGCAAACCAATTTGCTCTGAATTCAAGGTTTTAAATAAAGCACAAGAAAAAGTAATATCAATCCAAATGGTTAAACAACGCATTTGAAAATATATAATGATTTAATAATTCTTGATGTCTGAAACCTATAGCTGTTGTGTGAATGTCACATTTCCAGTCATTTCTGTATGGAACCAGCGCCCTTCTGTGTTAAAAAATATGAACTGCAACTTTTCAGAGGTCCCACAGCATTGGAGTGGAAGTGGCTGGAGGCTGCCTGCAGGAGTGATGAGCAGCAGCAGCAGAGGGGGAACGTGTCCATGCTATGAACACATATACAGCAGGAGGAAACTCTCTATTATGCACGTCTTCACTCACAGAATAAAATTCACCAACCTTCCAAAACTGACACGAATACTTTTTGTAGTGTGGACAGACCCACATAAATGTATTTACTATCATGTGTTCCAGTTTGCATGGCACCTGCACGTTATGTAATTGCTGCCTGTTGAAAACTGCACAATTAAAAATGCCTACAGTATTTGGAGGCAAGCAATATTTGGTTTTCTTACATAAAGGAAATGCAAATAAGCCTTTAGGGAGTCCGACTGTAAAAATAAGGTGAATTAAAACATTTGACTATAAAAATGCCATTAGTGGAATGATTAACATGTCACTAAAAGCAAGCTACAAAAGGTTTTGGGTAAATTGCACCAACAAGGATTAATTCTTAAACCTCATTAGCTCGTGGTTTCAGTTTAAATTATGTTGCACCAAACTTTAAAACTGCCATCAAATTAGATTTAAACCTCTCTTTAAATCTCAGTTTAAGTTTTGCTCTAGGCCAGGCCTAGTGTTGTTATTGTACGCAGGTGGTTAACTGGTACCAGGTGTCACGACATGCAACGTGCACATGCGGCATCACATGATAACATGGCAGGATGCTAACCAGTCCTGTTTGCATGAAAAGCTGAAGGACAATGTCAGGTTATAATGCTGCCAGTAACCACGTAATATAAGGAGCTGTATGGGTCCCACAAACAACTGACTTTTATGTGACAGTGTGGATTTCAGTTTTGGCAAACCTTCTAGTATTTTTGTTTTGTTTTGTTTTGTTTTGTTTTATGTAATGTCTTCTTTTACTGTGCATTACCTTCTAATAATTAATAAATAGATAGATAAATAAATAAATAAAGCAAATTTGCCCATGTCTCAAAGGGTTAAATAAATACTTTGACTATATTGATTGATAAAACTGTTTAAATTCTGTGTAAACAAATAAACTTGGCTTTACTAAACTGAGATAAATATTTAATGGTGCAGAAGCTGCTTAATTTTAAATCTGGATTTACTCATTTTAACCCAAAGTGTACTGAATTCTGATCAGTTCAAATTTTAAATTAAATTAATCCTTGTTGGTGCAACCCAGCCTTAGTATTAATAGTAATACTTGTTATTATTCTAATCATTTCTGCGTAGTGCTAAAACAGACACCCACAAACCACTTGACTGTTAATGCTCCCATAACAGTAAAATAGTTCCCCCACACGAAACAAAGTGTGAAGTGCGTCTCAGTCAAGAAGCGGAAAAAGAGAAAGAAAACGACCAAAAGTGAAGTTTGAAGTTTGGTTGCTGTGGTGTATCAGAGCTGATATGTTCAAGCACTGTGCATATGGTAAAAAGAGTATTTGTATTTTCTAATATATATTAGAAATCCCACACAAAGCAGATTTGACAAACTTTGCAAAACAAAGTTGTGTGATGGTGTCACACATCAGCCAGTATGGTGTGAGTACTTTCAGAGAATTCTGTTGTGTTTCAAGGTGGGGTGCATCTGCAAACTTGCAGCACCATCAGAAAGCACAGTTCCATCGTGTGACACAGGAAGTCTTGTATGCAAGAGATAACTGTCAATGTTTTAAATTATCATCACTATCTTTTATTTAAACGGCAAAGTTCAGTGCATCTGCGATACATAGATGGCACCTCTGGGATTTTTGCTATAGAACTCCTTCATAATAATGGAAACTGAAGCCAGGAGACTTTCCTAAAGTGGCATTTGTTTGACCACCATGTATCCACGGTGTAAACCATTCACCCCACTGGGTGCACTTTTCAAAATCAAGCTTTGAAAAAATATTATACATTAGTATTACGTTCTGCTTTCATTGAGTTCATTTTTTAACTAACATCAGTCCTATTAAAAATACTCATTAATTTTTTAGAATACAACCCTGTAAATGCCAGGTTTTTGTCATGATGCCACTATGTTTTTGGAAATAAAATAAAAAACTACAAAAAAAAGAATTCTTTTCAATATTCTACATACGAAGCCATTTTTTTAAAAAATAAATTATTATCACAGCTTGGGAAATGCTTCAGTGATTAGCAGCAAGATTTATTTTTAGACATTATTATTTTGTGTCAAATATTCACACTCATACCATTCACGAAAAGGCACTTTTCAAAGTCAGGCTATAAAAATATTATACATTATTAAGATTTTCTGCTTTCATTGAATTAAATTTTATTAACCAACATTAGTCCTTATTATAAATATCAAATATTAATACATTTTCAGAATGTCAACCCTTTAAATGCCAGGTTTTTGTCATGATGCCACAATGTTTAGGATGAAAAAAACAACGAATGAATTTTCAATATACTACATGCAAAGTAGACTTTTTTATGGTTATCATAGTCATATGTCAGTGATTTGCAGCAACATTGGTTGTGACACTGCACATAGTGCCAAATATGGTGAAAAACAAAATCATCAGGTGGAAAATAGTAAAAATGAGCAAGGTAAAATTCCAAGGCAAAAGCCCAGAATGACACCCATAAATAATACAATGTATGTTTTTATGCTTTGATGGCTGCTGGATCAAAACATACAGTTTGAATGGATTGCAATGGCACATTTTCTGCACTTAACAGTTTGAATATAATAATCATGATTACACAGTGTATTTTAGACTTACTGTAGGAGGTGCGCTGGAAATTCCATGATTCAACAAAAATACACAATCTTGACAAAATGTATGCAATATGCATTAACACTGGCAAAATTATTTTTGAAAAATGAAGAATAAAAAGCAGGTAAAACGTGCCAAACAGTCACTAATGGTTGATTGTTTTGCACTCAGTCAAAATGGATATATTTAAGATTAACAGAGAAAGACTAACAAAATAAACACCATCAAATTGATCTAAAAATTACAAACACAAAATGCTTGATATATGACTGCATACTTATTCACTTCACAAGTAAATCATCACTGGTGTAGCAAGTTTTTCAGAGGTCATATATTAAATCATCTGTTTCATCAATGTGCCTGACAAGATCTCCAAAAAGCAAATATATTTGTAGTTAAAGAGTTAAACCTGCCATCTTTCAACTTTCAAGTACAACATTATGCTGAACAGTAAAGCAACTGCAAAATAAAGCTTCCTCCTTCAAGTAAATGAGTTTGACCACATGAGACATAGTGAGAAATTCGTGATATGAACAAAACTGAACCAAGACCAAAGTGTGACATTTTGGTTTATGTAGTGATGGAAACAAGGCACATACTGCTACTTTGATGGAGTACCGCTCAAAGAGTATAATACTCCTGCAAACTTGCAGCATCAAAAGAGAGCACAGTTCAACTGTGTGACAGGAAGTTTGTATGCGTCTCTGGAGATGACTGTCACTGCTGGTTATTCACAAACACTATTTTCACTGCTTGTTTAAGTGCTTTAAGAGTTATCATCCAATATGATATTTGCTCAGCTGCTTTGTATTCACAGTATATGTGCTGCTCACTGTCATTCTCAGATGTCAAATACCGATGCGTTTTGCAGTGTTTCCGGCGTAAGATCACGCCCCCATGACATGCTGCTGAGAGGCATCAGGTTGAAACACTGCAGATAATGACATAATATAAGGAGCACTAGGGCTTATATAGGGCGGGAGGGAGGGGCGGTGGATGGGTCCAACAAATTCTGGACTTTTACCTGGAGACTTTACTTATGAGTGTAGAGCCTAACCATGACATTTTTCCTGAACCTATCCACCTGCTTCTATTGCCTAAACCTAACCATCCATGCCTTTGTAGCCTAATCCTAACCATGTGCTTTTATTGACGACCCGGTGTTAGTTGCCAAGTGCTTTTCTTGCCTAATCCTAATCATGTGCTTTTGGTGACCCCTAATTTCCACCAGATCCGTGTGCCGTCCAGCTCCGCCCGGCCATGGCAGATGGAGCAAATAGAGTACACTCTAGTCTACGTGTTAATTTCCACTGGCTCCACTGCGTTGCGCCACCTCCATCTCTGCTCCAGCAATCCAGAGGCTTGCAGATCAGATACGCAAGCCTCCTATTTTTGCCGGACGCCGGATCACTCACAGTGTAATACACACACAGTTTAATACAGAGGAGACAGGAAATCGGACAGCCATACAACATTAAAACATCCGGTTAATTTCAGAATAAAACACTCGTATTACGAGTGTATTATCATACTCGATTACGTATGATCGTATTTCACTTAACTACATCAACAAAACCTCAAAATGAGCGTATTCATCAGGTCAGAGGTTTTCGGAGGTCATAACCAGCAACAAGGTCGAAGAGAAGCTAATTATGGAGGTGGAAAACCACAAAATTATGTATGACACCACACATCCTTTTATGAGGACAACCATAGAATGGCTTGGAGCAACTTATTGGGAGTTATGGGGGTGAATCTACATCACTGTAATTAATCCACGGAGTGAATGGAGTTATTACTTTTTCTTCTTTACTGATATAATGCAATTGATTCTGTAATTACCGTAAGAACTCCTCCTAGCAATACTCCCTAGTGCGTGTCGGAAGTCACAATATAATGAAGTTAATAAAATGACATCATCTGCAAAAAGCAGAGACAGAATTCTGAGGTCCCCAAACTGGACACTTTGCTTTCCCCTGGCTGCACCTTGAAATTCTGTCCATGAATATCACAAACAAAAAAGTTGACAAGGGGAAACCCTGGCAGAGGCCAATGCCCACTGACAACAGGTTTGACTTTGTGCTGAGTACACAGCTCTCATTTGGATTATACAAGGAACGGTTGGCACGTCCCAAGACATTCCAAGTATTGTCTTGAACGTCCACACTGTTGACTGACTTGGTGGAATTTCGGGGTGAGGTTCAACAATCAGTCAGAGCCTCCTTTCCAGCACCCCAGAGTCCAGTCCCTTGTCAGTACCTTTTCCAGGACAATCCCCAGACACTCCAAGAAGACCTGGTACTCTGAATTGCAGTTTGGTGTAGAAGCACAAACAGTGGTCAGAGACCTTGCATTTGCTATTTGCAGCCACATCGCTGACTGTCTCATTCCCCAAGGGAGAACTCAGTGCTCAGCCAGGGGCTTGTGAGTATTGTGGTGGAAATTCTCTGCTGCTTTTGCTGGTGAAGAATGAAATAGAGACTTCTGTCGGCCGACAAGGTTTTATTTCCTTTGCAAAGAAAAGGTCAATCAACATGTGAGCGGTCAGGATGAAGAAAGACCCCGAGCATGGGGAAAACTGGACATTTTATGCTTGTGGAGAAACACACCCCTCGGTCTCTTATCAAAGGTGTGAGTTAAACTCATCACAGTTCAAAATACGAACGAATTTGAATCTTGATGAGGAGACAGAAGGGAAGGATGTCTCACGTGGTTGAAATGCAAAGGAACTGAATTCTGATATTTTGGTGAGGCGGTGGGAGGTTGTGTGTCTCACAAAGAAGTCAAAATTACAATTACAGTATCCCCACACCCACTTGGCTCCTCTCCTCCTGGGAAACTACAAGAAAAAGCAAGAGTCCAGCATCTAAATAGAAGTTTGTTTCCAGAACTTGTGCTGAACTGAGGTGAGCCCAACGATATCTAGTTGGTACCACTCCACTACCTGCATCAGCTCCGATTCCTTCCCCATCAGAAAGGTGACATTCCACGTCTCTTAAGCTGGTCTGCAATGCAAGAGGTCAGCCTGCCTTGGCACCTGCCTCACTGCACAATGCACCTGACCCAGCTGCCTTTCTTTGTGGATGGTAGTCAGACTCATTTTTCTACAAAATGCTGTTATGGGGAACTGCTTGCACTTGCACTTCAAAACTTTCAAAATATCAACTCATAATAAGCAAAGTTAGATTGTTTAAATATAATGGAAGTCTTGCAACTGTATGTTTAATAGGGATCAAGAAAAACAAGTGGATAATCAAGTTTTACCAAGCACACTGTACCACACTGCCTTTTATGACATTGTATCCTTCTCTTGGGTTTGACATTTTCTTTCAATGAGTAATCTCTGTGGCTTGGACTACATACAATAAAAAAACATACTGCCACCCATCATCTAAAAGAAGTGACATACCACAGAACCATCCAACAAACACACATGCAAATGCAGATGGCTAAATTTAAAATGTGTGAGAATCACACTGGCTATCAAAGCTCCACCTTCACATCAGTTCTATAACATAGGTCAGACATTGTAGGCTACTGAACAGAGGTCGCTGTCAATGGCCATGGTAAGACCAGATCTGAAACTAACATTTTGAGCCGAGTAATCTGTGACATCAAATTCTTCCTATTCCTCAGTTATTAGCCTAGTTCCATCCAATTTAAAAAGAAATTTAGGATTAATAATTTGCATTGTTTAAATGATTCTGTGCCCCTGTCTTATAACTTATGTTTTTTATTTCCTTCTTACAGATGGTGAGGCTGTGGCAGTTCATGCTCCTGTACTGGGCATGGAGTCCTCTCTGTCTGCCATTCAATATAAGCATCATAGGTACACCGCAGGAATGCAAAAGTGCTCCATTTGTCCCTGGTTACAATCTGGGTGGAGAAGGCTTCGACATCGTCACAATGAAACGAAAAGGTGCCTATGTCATTGACACTGAAACATGGAAGCTTGACAATGGCACTTGCAGGCTATTCAGCAACAGCTACATGGACCAAGAGAAACAGAAGGTTCCAGTTGCCGTGTTAGACTGGAGAACCCTCCCCAAGTGCAGTTTGAAGGTCTCCGGTACAACCTATGATTCAGTCGAAACTCTTGTCAATGATTCCACCTCGGCCGTGACCAATGATTGGAAAATTGACCTTGAAATCCCTGTAGACCCATCTGTCACTCTTGGCATTGGCCTTGGAGGTTCCCACTCCAGAGAATCTACCTTTGCAATGAAAAAGTCGAAACAAGATCGCTACACCTTCTTTCGCCATTCTGTCTACTGTAGGTTCTATAGGTGAGTATGTGGACAGTTATGTCCTTTATTTGGTCAGTACACTTAAAAATATTTTGCTTTGCAACATTCTGGACAGTTCAGCAAGTTTGTCCAAAATGCACAACATAAACAGTGACTTGAATGAAATGGAACAAGTAACTTACTGCTATTCTTCCTGTGCTTCACAGCTACAGACTTGCAACGAATCCTCCACTGAGTCATGATTATGAATCAGCTGTGAACTCCCTTCCTTCCTATTCACTCAAAACATCGTCATTATATCGCAACCTGATTGACACGTATGGCACACATTACATCACACAAGTGTCTCTAGGAGGGGAGATCAAAGCAATTACTTCCATGAAGACTTGTGAGGCAACCATGGGTGGACTGTCAGCAACGGAGGTCAAGGACTGTCTGTCAGTCGAGGCCTCTGCTTGCTTTCAAAACACTGCCAAAATCAAGGCCATGTATAAACACTGTCAGGAGAAGAAGAAGAAGTTAGGCTCTAACCAAAGTTTTAGCAGTATGTTTAATGAGCGCAACAGCGAGACCATTGGTGGGCACATTGACAGTGCCGATATCCTTTTTGACGAGCAATCAAACCCGTCTGTCTATAACAGCTGGCTCAGCTCACTGAAAACCACTCCAGATGTGATCCGTTACAACCTAAAGCCGCTGCACACCTTACTGCCAAGTACTCACTCTGCCAGGGCTGGACTGAAGAAAGAGGTTGAGAACTACATCAAGAAAAATGCTGTGTTGAAAAAATGCTCCGAAACTTGTAAGATTGGCCACAGATCCAGCAAAAGGGATCCTTGTGCTTGTGTTTGCATCAGTGATAGTAGTGTAAAGTCAAACTGCTGTCCTGCTGGGAGAGGTCTTGCCACATTAAAGGTGTTCAGGCTCTATGCAGAAGAGTTGTATGGTGATAAGTGGACAAAGACAGATGGTTCAGTGGAGGTGAGATATGGTGATCAGATAAAGCGCACTGTCATCATAAGTAACAATGACAATCCCAAATGGTCTGAGACTTTTGAGTTTGGATCCATCGTCATGAACATGAGAAACAAGCTCACGTTCAGTGTTTATGATGAGGACACTTACTGGAACAGTGATCTGCTTGGCCAGTGTACTTTTGATCTGCATAGAGGTAAGGTGAGCGATAGCTGCATGTTAGATCATGGTACCTTTTTCTTCTCCTATGTAGTAGAGTGCGCACCAAGTCTTGGTGGTGACCAGTGTCAAGAATACACATCCTCCCCCATGAGTCCCTCTGTGGCCAACATCTTTCACAGCAGAAATGGGGTGCTCCTTGGAGAGACTATGCATGCAGTCAGTTAGTTTGAAATCAGCTGTTGACCTGAGATGAGGTGATAAGAGAATAACAATTTGATTTTTCAATCATCACAGATGTAGTTAATAGCATCTTTCACACAGTTGCTCTTTCTGTCTTTGACTTTTGTTAAAAAGTAATAAGATAATGACTTATGTTAACCCTTAAATTTAATCAAAAATTGTCTGTGAAAAATTTGTGTGTGATAATCCACCTTTTCTGCTTCTGCTTTATTATTTATGAATAACTCTGCCATTAAAGCATCAACAAAGACAACAGCTGTGTCCGTCTGACTGTATGTATTAAAACACACAGATTTCACAACATAAAGGATAAAGGTCCTGTTTACTGGCTTCATATACTATAGGGATTTTCAGGTTTTATTGTCCCACCAATATATGTTATCAAATAATTCTTTGAAAAACATGAGAAAAAGCCAATGAGCAGCTTGGCAAGCCATGTCCTGCAAAATGCAAGAAATTAGTAGATTTAGAATAGTATTTTTTAAAAAGCTAGGAAAAAAATGTCCAGAGAACTACATATCATACTAATATACTTAAAATGATTTTACTGAATTATAATAATCTCTAAGCACTTTGAGGTCACATCCTTTTTCTGTTTTTTTTTTTTCCTTTTGTTTGTTTGTGTCTGCGATAATTTTTATGTTGTTCTAATTTAAGGGTCATTTCTTCTTAAATTGCTCATTGCCTTCTTCCCATGTTTTTGGGAAAAAACGTAATAATAACAATAATAACAATAACACAATTTAACACCCTTTAACAATAATATGACTCACAGTCATAACACAAGCATATTTGCTAAAGTCTAAAAGGTTTAATATGCAATGCAGTTTTATAGTATAATGTAACAGGGTGACCTTGCTCCATTAATCTTCAGCGAAGGGGTCCTTGGCTTGAAAATCATTGATCTACAGGAAATGCACATGATATTAAGGAGTGTCGTAATTAGTGTTCATGCAGGTGGAACAGAAACTCAAAATAAAGGAAGAGAAACTCATTTGAATTAAAGAGGGAGGGGAAAGAAAAATGGTAATACCCAAGAAAAACTAGTCATAACAAGACAGACAGAGTCTGAGAGACAGAGCCACCGTCCTACAGACATTTAGCTGTGTGTCACATCAAAACTTATGAGAAATTCCAAAATCATCTACATGCAGCCATTATTTGTGATTTTTAGTCATCTCTGTCACTATATCCACTCGGTAACTGTAGCCCGTGTGCTGGTTAGAACGAAATAAACTGTCTCTCATGGGCTGGATTTGGAGGGTTGTGTGTGTGTGTGTGTGTGTGATCAAACTAGTCATTAATACTAATATCATTGTTAGTAGTAGCATCCACAGCGTTGTCCTTGGCGGGCATTAAAAACACTTGAAATTTTGAATCTTTGCAGTGCTGCACATTTAACTCTTATGGATTGTTTGGTGCATTTTACACGTTTTTCATTTACATTTTGGCAATGATTTGTATTTTTGTTTAATCTTGGAATTTCCAGCTCAGCTCCTACAATGAGTTTAAATTACACTGTGGAACCTAATTTGTTACATTCAGACTGTAAAGTGCAAAAAATGTGTTAATGAAATCCATTCAAACTGCAGTTTTTGATCCCACAGCCATCAAATTATTATTTTATTATTATTTCTGGATGTCATTCTGGGCCTTTGCCTTGGAATTTGACATCTTTATTATTTTCCACCTGATTTTATTTTATTTTTATTATATTTATTTATTTTTTTTTACCATATTTAGCACATGGGAGAAAATACATGCTATTTCCACAAGGTGCGCTGTCACAATCAATGTTGCTTTAAATCATTGACATATTCCAAACTGTGATAATAAAATAATTTCTACTTTGCATGTAGTATATTGAAAATAATTCATTTTTTGTGCTTTTTTTTCCATCTAAAGACATAGTCATATCATGACAAAAATCTGGCATTTAAAGCAATAAAATTCTGAAAATTAATGAAAATTTGATATTTAGGACTAGGACTGATGCTGGTTAAAAATTAACTCACTGAAAGTAGAAAATCATATCAATGTGTTATATTTTGTAGAACTTTTGAAACTTTTCAAAGAATTTTGAAAAGCGCATTTGGTGTGCAGAGCAATACAAGTCTATATGTATAATATGGCTTGGGCCCACTTAAATATTACACAAACACGAAAACACACGCACTTAAAATATAACAACCTGTGTCATGGAATGCAATTGACTCTTTGAAACCTGGATTGACATCACTTTTCTTGTGCTGCGCTGAGAAGCCTTTCACAAGTAATTAAACCTTTTGACACTAGGGCAAATTAGCTGGATTTATTTTGTAAGCATGGGGAGAAAGTAATGAGCAATTTGGCAAACAAAACCCAGTAAATTCTAAGAAATTAGGATATTTAGAAAATTATTTTAAAAAATAAGCCAGGGAAAATGTCCAGATATTTATAATGATCATAATCCTGTAATGAAAAAAATTATGTTAAATTTGACATTATTGATAATTATTGATATTGCAAGGCATTTTTTCAAGTAATTTTCTTGTTTTTGTTTTTCACTTTCCCTTTTCTCCTTTATTCCTTTTTTGCTTTTTTTCTCTTGTTTTCTTTTGTCCTCATTTTGTCTTTTCCTCTTTTTTTTAGGTTATTTTCCTGGAATTTTTTTATTTATTTATCATCCATCCACAATCTAATCACATCTTAAAACATAGTGGGTGTAGTAAATTAGATTTCTTATCTTTTAGTTTTTCTTTTTCTTACCTCACTGCATCAAAGGTCTCTTTATAGGTGTGGCTCTTGCTCCCTAACTGATATCAACGTTCTTGATTTTGAACTAACTTTGGAATTAAAATGTAAAACAAGCTCAAAAACCTAGTAAACCTTCTAAAAAACATCTGTTTTGTTGCATAAAGTTTCAAGCTCAGGACAGGTTCAGCTTGTATTGTTTCATTATGTAACTTAATAAGAAAATTATCTCTCCTTCTCTCTGAGATTATGCAAGCCGTCTGCGTTGATGCTCATCATGGGCTGCAACGTTGAGATGCAGAGCCCGCTGGGAAGCAGAAACAGACTCCGCGTAGCCAGTATGTTGAAATAGCATGGCGAAGTAGCTGTAAGTAACAAATAAAATGAAGCACAAACTTGTGACGGGGGAGCGTTTTAAAATCGTCAATGATCTGCTGATCACAGGCAAACAACGCCGTCAAACTTCGGAGCATCAAGGCAACCAATCACAGCTATCAAGCAATGCAAAGATCCAGCACAGGAGCTAATTAATGTGGCCATACACCAGTGGAGACATTTTTACTATCTCCTGAAAATGAAAGGATATCATGACACTTCGGTGGCAGCTGATGCATTTGTGACGTATATGAAGCAGCAAAGCAGAACTGAAGTGGGACTCAGTGTTGACCAGAGGAGGATGGTGAAGGAGGACCCAAATGCAGAACAGTACGCTTCACTGGCGCTTGGTAATAACTTTTATTAATACCAACACAAATGGCAGACTGGACACAGAATGAAAGTTCGTTCTTCGAGCTGTGAGCCCAAACAATGTCTCTGGAGATCACCAGTAACGAAGACACGAAGCTCGTACCCGCTGTAGCCGGTGGCGAGGAAAACCCGTAGCTCCGTGAGCCGACAACACGTGTGAGAGCGATGTCGGGGATCGAACGGAGGGGTGGTCGAGGGCAGGCAGGGGTTCGGTTACCGGGAGAGGTCCGTCCACGGAAACAGCAGCACCAGCAGGGATCAGGCGGAAGAATCGTCGAGTCTGAGCAGAGAGGTCTTTACCGGGGAATCCGTCAGATTTCAGGAACGCCGAAACTGAGTTCGTGGTCGGGGACAGAAGGCAGGTCGGATCACAGGGAGGCAGGCGAGAAGAGATGGTCAGGGACAGGCAGAGTCGGCAACGGAGAATCTGGACGGAGAGTGCTGGAAAGACGTGCATGCTGCAGAGGACGATCTGGCAATGAGTGTGTGAACAGGAGTGTCTTAAATACCGGGTTGATTGGTGATGAGCTGCAGCTGTGGAGAGCAGGCTGCAGCAGTGGGCGTGGCTAGGAGGTAGAGCAGGTCAGAGGAGGGTGAATGGAAATTTACTGGCAGTGAGGGGGAGGAGGATGCAGGAACCATGACAGAACCCCCCCCCTCAAGGGACGGCCCATGACGTCCCAAACCAAGGACACCAAAAACCGGGAGGGCGGAGGGGGCCAGGAGGAGGGCTAGAACTCCTCGGACCCCATGGAAACATCGTCGCCGTCAGCGTCGTCGTCGTTGTCGTCATCCGAGGACGGAGCAACCCTCATCGGTGAGTCGGAACCCCCTCGTGCAGGACCCCAAACCAGATGGACCGGGAACTGGAGAAGGAGGAGGAGAAGAGACAGAAGACCCACCTCCAGGAGCGGCACGGGAGGGCTGATCAGGATGGCGACGGTGGAAGTCCTCAATCAGCTGGTCGTCCAGGATCTGCCGAGCCGGGACCCAGGACCGCTCCTCCGGGCCGTATCCCTCCCAATCCACCAGGTATTGCAGGCCACGTCCCCGGCGACGAGAGCGAAGAAGGCGCCGAACGGTGTATGCCGGGGCGCCATCGATGAGACGAGGAGGAGGAGGAGGCCGGACGGCGGGCTGCAGAGCGCTCTCCCTGACAGGCTTGAGCTTGGAGACGTGGAAGGTCGGGTGAATGCGCATGGAGCGGGGCAGCTTGAGACGGACTGCGACCTCATTAACCACCTTCTCGACCGGGAAGGGACCAACAAACTTGGGAGCCAGCTTCCGGGACTCCACCCTCAGGGGAAGGTCTTTGGTGGAGAGCCACACTTTCTGTCCCACCTGATATGGAGGTGCCTGGGAGCGGCGACGGTTGGCAGAAGAGGAGTAGCGGGCGGCGGTTTTCAGGAGTGCAGACCGGGCTTGGGACCAGGTTCGGCGACAGCGGCGGATGAAGTTCTCCACTGACGGGTAAGCAGTCTCAATTTCTTGGGCTGGGAACAGGGGGGGCTGGAAGCCATAAGCACACTGGAAAGGTGTGAGAGTCCGGTGGCCGAACTGACCAACGAGTTGTGGGCATATTCTACCCATAGGAGCTGGGAGGACCAGGAGGTGGGTTGGCTGGATGACATGCAGCGAAGAGAGGTCTCCATCTGCTGGTTCATCCGCTCCGTCTGGCCGTTGGATTGGGGGTGATACCCCGATGACAGGCTGGTGGATGCTCCCAGCAGGCGGCAGAACTCTTTCCAGAACGCAGACGTAAACTGGGGCCCTCGATCCGACACCACGTCAGTAGGCAGGCCGTGCAGACGAAAAACGTGGACCAGCATCAGTTCCGCGGTCTCTTTGGCGGAGGGGAGCTTGGGCAGAGCGATGAAGTGGGCCATCTTACTAAAACGGTCCACCACCGTCAGGATGGCAGTGTTACCATCTGACAGTGGCAGACCGGTGACGAAGTCCAAGGCGAGATGGGACCAGGGACGATGAGGGACTGGGAGAGGTTTCAGGAGACCCGCAGGGGCTTGGCGGGGCGTCTTACTCTGGCTGCAGATCGGGCAGGCCTTTACAAAGTCTTTGGTGTCTTGATCCAGGGTCGCCCACCAAAAGCGTCGCTGCAGGACCTCCCTAGTCCGAGCAGCTCCAGGGTGACAGGTCAGA
Source organism: Plectropomus leopardus (assembly GCF_008729295.1). Lineage (NCBI taxonomy): Eukaryota > Metazoa > Chordata > Actinopteri > Perciformes > Serranidae > Plectropomus > Plectropomus leopardus. Next base: position 31,589,579 of record NC_056466.1, read on the forward strand.
CGAGATGAGTGGGCCCACTGCAGAACCTCAGACCTGAACTCTTGTGGCACGAAGAGTCGGTTCTGCGGACAGGAACTGGGACCCGGCTGTTCCTCCAGCGCTGTCATGATCCGTTCCTCCAACTCCCAGGTGAGAGCGGCCAGGAGACGGGAAGCAGGGAGAATGCTGTCGGAACGAGAAGCCTCCTCATCCTCCCCTACCAGGAACTGTCGGGACAGCGCATCCGGCTTAATGTTCCGGGAACCAGGCCTGTAGGAGAGCGTAAAGAGGAACCGGGCAAAAAACAGAGCCCACCGGGCCTGGCGGGAATTCAGTCTTTTGGCTGACTTGATGTATTCAAGGTTCTTATGGTCAGTCCAAACCAAGAACGGAACCTGGGTACCCTCCAGCCAGTGACGCCATTCCTCCAACGCCAACTTCACCGCTAGCAACTCCTGATTCCCGATGTCGTAGTTCCGCTCGGCCGGGGACAGGCGTCTTGAGAAGAAGGCACAGGGGTGCAACTTCCCGTCGTCAGCCGAGCGTTGGGATAGGACGGCCCCCACCCCAACGTCAGAGGCGTCGACCTCCACCACAAATTGTCTTTCGGGGTCAGGGATGAGGAGGATAGGTGCCGAGCTGAAGCGTTTTTTTCAGGTGTAGGAAGGCCTCGTTAGCGGCCGGGGACCAGTGAAACGGGATCTTAGGAGAGGTGAGTGCAGAGAGGGGGGCTGCCACAGTGCTGTAGCCCCGGATGAATCTTCGGTAGAAGTTCGCAAAGCCCAGGAAGCGCTGGAGTTGTTTACGAGAGTCAGGAACCGGCCAGGCGGAGACGGCAGAGACTTTGGCGGGGTCCATCTCCATCCGGTTGTGCCCAATGATGTAACCCAGGAAGGAGACGGAGGCGACGTGGAATTCACATTTCTCCGCCTTGACGAACAATGAATTCTGTAACAGGCGTTGCAAGACAGTCTGTACATGATGAACATGCTCTTGTCGGGACTGGGAAAAAATCAAAATGTCATCCAGGTAGACAAAAACAAACTTGTTCAGATAGTCTCTCAGTACGTCGTTGATCAGAGCCTGAAAAACTGCAGGAGCATTGGTAAGTCCAAACGGCATCACCAGGTATTCGTAATGCCCGTTAGGTGTGTTGAACGCCGTCTTCCACTCGTCTCCCTCTCTGATCCGAACCAGATGATATGCATTGCGGAGGTCCAACTTAGTAAAAATGGTGGCACCTTGTAACAGTTCAAAAGCGGAGGAAATGAGAGGGAGAGGATAACGGTTTTTCACCGTAATGTCATTCAGGCCCCGGTAGTCGATGCAGGGGCGAAGAGAGCCATCCTTCTTCCCACGAAGAAGAAGCCTGCCCCGGCCGGAGACGAGGAAGGCCGGATGATGCCAGAAGCCAGAGAGTCACTGATGTAGGTCTCCATGGCCTCCCTCTCTGGCCCCGAGAGGGAGTAGAGACGCCCCTTGGGTGGAGTGGAACCCGGAAGGAGGTCGATGGCACAGTCATAGGCTCGGTGAGGAGGAAGAGAAGTAGCCCGTGCCTTATTGAATACCTCCTTGTAGTCGTGGTATTCTGGCGGCACCATGGAAACATCCGGAGGGGAACCGGAACCGGGGGATGGAGCGGGTTCGCTCGGTCGTTTGAGGCAGATACGTTGGCACGACGGACTCCAGTTCAGGATCGAGCCCGTGGACCAGTCTATGTGAGGGTTATGTCGGCGAAGCCAGGGATATCCCAGGATCAGGGGCAGGTTAGGGGACCTCAAAACGTGAAACTGGATTGTCTCGTGATGCTCCCCCGCTAATTGCATAGCGATGGGAGTAGTTTGATGAGTGACGGTCCCCAACAGATGACCATCCAGGGCGCTGGCAGGTACAGGACGAGGAAGGGGAACCTGTTGCACCCCTAACTGACGAGCGAGCTCCTCTCGTCAATCAGGTTAACATCGGCCCCAGAGTCAATAAATGTGGCGAGGGTGTAGAATCCCTCCTTGAGCTGGAGCTGGGCATGGAACAGAGGACGTGGATTGGAGGCCGAGTTCCGGGATCGGCTCAGCAGAATGCCCCCTTTTACTGCTGAGCCCGCCCTTTTACCGGGCAACTGGAAACGAAGTGTCCGGCTTGACCACAGTACAGACAGAGGTTGTCCCGACGCCGTCTCTCCCGCTCCTCGGCTGTCAGCCGTGTGCGACCCACCTGCATGGGTTCTGTCCCTTGTACAGAGTTCGAAGCCGGGCTGGAGGAAGGACCAGGCCGACTGGAGAGGGTCCGGCGAGTCTCCCCCTCCCGGAACCGCTCTCTCTTCTCCTCGCCAGGATTCGTCTGTCTAGACGGGTGGTGAGTTCGATCAAGCCGTCTAACGACTGAGGAAGATCAAACGAAACCAGTTCGTCTTTAATGTAAGGAGCGAGGCCGTTCAGGTAAGCGTCACACTGGCAGCGGGGTTCCAACTACTCAGGCGAGCCGTCGTGCGAAACTCAATGGCGAAGTCCGCAACGGATCGATCTCTCTGGCGTTGATTCAGAAGACCCCCAGTGGCATCTGGACCCACAGGAATCGGTCCAAAAACCTTGCGTAGTTCCTCAGCGAAGGCATGGAACGACAAGCAGGCCGGCGTGCCCCTCTCCCATTCCGCCGTTCCCCATAGGCGAGCTCGACCCGTGAGGTGGTTGATGGCGAAGGCAACTCTGGCGGCTTCCGAGGCAAAGGTATGGGGTTGCAATGCAAACAGGATCGAACAGTTAGTGAGAAACGGGTTGCAACCCTCAGGATCTCCAGCGTAGCATTTCAGGAGCCCCCACCCGGGGTTCAGGAGCGGCGCTGGATGATGACGTAGGAGCTTGAGCGGGCTGGACGGGAACTGGAGTTGGAACAGCGTGTTGCGTCAGCGTGGTTGCCATCTGTTGAACCTGCGTGGCTAGCTGAGTTAGCGCCCGTTCCAGCGCCGAAGCAGACTGGCGAGCCTCCGCCGCGTTCGAGGTGAGTTGTGCTTCGTGCTGTTGAAGCATTCCCTCAACTCGGGCTAGGCGGGACTGAAGAGCACCGGAGTCTGCTGGGTCCATTTCTGGCCAGATCGTACTGTAATGGGCGTGAGGAGGACCCAAATGCAGAACAGTACGCTTCACTGGCGCTTGGTAATAACTTTTATTAATACCAACACAAATGGCAGACTGGACACAGAATGAAAGTTCGTTCTTCGAGCTGTGAGCCCAAACAATGTCTCTGGAGATCACCAGTAACGAAGACACGAAGCTCGTACCCGCTGTAGCCGGTGGCGAGGAAACCCCGTAGCTCCGTGAGAGCCGACAACACGTGTGAGAGCGATGTCGGGGATCGAACGGAGGGGTGGTCGAGGGCAGGCAGGGGTTCGGTTACCGGGTGGTCCGTCCACGGAAACAGCAGCACCAGCAGGGATCAGGCGGAGAATCGTCGAGTCTGAGCAGAGAGGTCTTTACCGGGGAATCCGTCAGATTTCAGGAACGCCGAAACTGAGTTCGTGGTCGGGGACAGAAGGCAGGTCGGATCACAGGGAGGCAGGCGAGAAGAGAGGGTCAGGGACAGGCAGAGTCGGCAACGGAGAATCTGGACGGAGAGTGCTGGAAAGACGTGCATGCTGCAGAGGACGATCTGGCAATGAGTGTGTGAACAGGAGTGTCTTAAATACCGGGTTGATTGGTGATGAGCTGCAGCTGTGGAGAGCAGGCTGCAGCAGTGGGCGTGGCTAGGAGGTAGAGCAGGTCAGAGGGAGATGAATGGAAATGTACTGGCAGTGAGGGGGAGGAGGATGCAGGAACCATGACAATAACACAGATAAGGCACACAGCATTCTGGTAGTTGTTGATTTTCTACCTCTTGTGCAAAAGCACCCTTGTTTATCATTTTCTCTGGTTGTATGGCTCCAATTACAAAAGTATTTGTATCTCTCTACAGCAGAGACAGCTGACATCAAAGTAACGGCATCCCGGAGCATAAAAAAAAACTGACACATAAGGATACCTAAACGACATAAGAAGAAGGTCACTGACGGAGCGGCACCATGTAATGAGTTGGAATGAGAATGCGTTGGAAACACTGCTGTTAAGAATTTCATTGGGTCGAAAATATGGCAAAAGTAAACCAGGAAGCTTATTATTTTCCTGGTGTATGCACCAGGTGAGCACCTCACTAAATCAGCACCATCTTGGGGTCTGGTATCTAGGTCTAATAATGCATCCACGGGTCATACACAATCTACACACAGTTATCAGTCTATCACACTTACTTCACATTCACATCTAAAGGTAAAAAATAACAGTTCATCTAACCTGCAAGTGTTTGGACTGTGAAAGATTAACCATGCGTCAAACCAACTGAGCCAAAAAGTCTAGGGCTGTAAGACAGTGAGATGTCTCATTTGCTAAAGCAGGAGGCTCATAAGACAAAATGATCTTCTATTTAAAAAAGCTTATCACACACCATGGTTTTTATTGACACCATATCTGCACTACAAAAAGGGAAGTCATGAAAAACCAACATGATCAAACCTGATAAAGAGCAGCTGCTGGACTCAACTATGAGCTTCCCTTTTTTGAAAAGGATTTTTTAAGGCCTTAAAGAGGGACATTAATACAGGTTCAGCCTCAACCTAGTTTTTATTTATTTAGTTAGTTATTCTATTTCTTTTTTTTTTTTTTTTTTTTTTTTTTTTTTTTGCACATTCTCATTTCATCCTACATATGTTTTTCCAAAACTAAATGGCTTATCAAATCACAATCAGTCCTATTTGCACATTTTGTCATGAATATTTAATGCAGTTTAAGAAGTCTGGGCTCTGTTTTCTTCTATCTGAGGATCAAGACCAGAGATTCAGTTTTTATAGTCAAGTCAATGGCACCATCTTCTGGACAAATGGGACCCCTTAGATTAAGACACTGATATTCTACCTGCCACGCGCACTCACGTGTGTGTGTCACTGCATGTTGAGTGAGTGTAATTTTAAAATGATGCTCAGAATGACACCCAGAAATAAAAGAGTACATGTTTTTGTGTTTCGATGGCTGTGAGATCAAAAGTTGCAGTTTGAAATATGGTACGACGAACATTAAATAACTAGAGGTCTAATATTTGGTAAAAATATATATTCTCTGATAGCTGTTACCAACATTATTCCTGGTGTAACGTTTCTCAGCTACGAACCCTAAGGTAAGGGACCAGGGTAATGGAAAGGGGCAGCACTGGTCCAAAAACAAATAGGGACTAGAATTTTAGGATTGTAGATAGTAGCTTTAGTTCTAGAATTTTATGATTCTGGAATCTTATTGTTCTAGAATTTTATGATGCAACTGTAGAAATTTATAAGGTCCAGAATGTTGGAGTGCTAGAATGTTACAATTCTTGAATATTGAATATATAATATGAATATATATGATGTAATTGTAGAATGTTGTCAGTTTGGGAATTTAGCATTCTAGAATCTCATAGTCACTGAATATTATGAATCAAATGTAGAATGTTGTCAGGCCTAGAATGTTATAGTTCTAGAATTTTAGGGTTCTGGAATTTTATTGTTGTTGAAGAATATCATGATGTAACTGTAAGATGTTGACGTTCTAGAATGTTTTACTTCTAGAATGTTATGATACAGTTCTAGAATGTGGTCAGTTTTGTAATGTTAGGGTCCTCGAATGTTGCATTTCTAGAGTTTCAGAGCTCTGGAATGTCATATTTCTAGAATGTTATGACGTAATTATAGAATGTTACAGTTCTAGAGTGTGTATAGCCTGATGCTGAGGGACCTGGATCATGGAAAAGAGACTGCTGGTCCCAAAAAGGGATTGAGAATCACTGTTCTAGAATATAATAATGCAACTGATGTTATAGTTCTACATTGTTAAGATGTAACTGTTGAATGATGCAGTTCTAGAATGTCATACTCCTGGAATGTTACACAAAAATGTAGAATAAAGTTAGCTGTTCAGTGTAAGGGTCCTAGGATGTTGCAATTCTAGTATTTTAGATTTCTGGAATTTTATTGTTCTAGAATGTTATGATGAAATTGTAAAATGTTACAGTTCTACAATATTATGATGTTACTGTAGAATGATACAGAGCTAGAATGCCATTGTTCTAAAGTGTACAGCCTTCTGCTTTTCTCCCAGTAGACACCAGTGCCAAATTACCACTTTCTGATCAGCTGATGTTTCTGATTAAAAAACTTAGACTTTGTTGAAGTTTGAATGTTATATTTCTAACAGTTGCATTTGTTTAAGACTTAAAAATATAACTTCTGTTCACATGGGTCTTGGCTTTCTTGAAAACTAAAGAAAATGATATTCCAGTTGATAAATCAGATCTGCTATTTGGCATTCAATGACATGCTTTTTTAAATCAAGACAGAATAATCACTAACATTAATATTCAGTGAAGACAGTCTGCCCACATTTTAACTGATGGGGGGGGGGGGGGGGGGGGGGGGGGGGGGGTAAGGGGCCGGGACAATGGAAATGAGGGGTTTGGTCCAAAAAAAAGTTTGAAAACCACTGTTCTATAATATTAGAATGCCATTGTTGAATGTAATATTTCTATATTTTTATGATGTATTTGTAGAATGATGCAGGTGTATGATGTTACAGGTTTAGAAACGTATACTTCTAGAATGCTATGATGCAATTGTAGAATGTTGTTAAATATATAAGGGGTTGGAATGTTATGATAAAATTGTAGAAAGTAACAGTTCTAGAGTGTACAGCCTGTAGACATGTGCCAAATTATCACTTTTTGATTTGCTGTCGTTTGTGATTAAAATGAAACCTGATTGAAATTTGGCATTTCTAATTACATTTGTTTAAGACTCATACATATAACTTCTATTCTATTCACATATTCTAGTTTTCCACTTTTAGCTTCATACATTTGAAAGTAATGAAATAGAGGCAGTATAGTGTTTAACACAGACTGGATCTACATACAGAAGTTCGGCAATGGCTTTTACAGGGGTACAACACTACTCGCTCAAACCACACAGAATTACAGTACATAATAGAACTGGAAGTTATAACAATAAGGACAGTTTTGTTCAGTTTCTCTTCATGACAATTTCTCCATTTTTGATTATTTTGGGCTTTTGTTTGATTTTAATAAACAAAATCTTGGCTTTTAGAATACAAAACTATTATTGATAAATTCACACAGTGACAGCAGATGATGTTCCCTGTGGGCACAGGTTCTTCTGAGCTGTATCACTTTGCCACCACTGTGACCTCACTGTCGGAGACATGAAATATGGTCACAGGTAGTTCTCGGAGGTGTTTGAAACTGTGTGCGGAGTGTTTGTATTGAGGCGAGGTGTGTTGATTTGTTGAGATCGTTAGAGTCAAGTGTTGCTCAGAGGATCTGGTTGTGGGTGTAGATCTGCTCCACCCTCAGGGGAGAAGAAGATGATTCTGTGAAGAGCATCTCGTCTCCCTTTTCATATGACAACACTTAGAGATGTGTTTGAGTTGCTTGGATGGAAATGAGTGTATCTCTCTCTGTGTGTGTGTGTGTGTGTGTGTGTGTGTGTGTGTGTGTCAGTAGAAAGCTGTAAATCTTTGATTGTCTGAATGTATGCAATGCATGGGAATGCCTTTGTCTTGTGGGCATACACACACCAGCGCCGTGGAACGGTTTCATGTATGTAGATCAATGTATGTGTGAGTGTTTGTGTGAGTGCATGTTTTCATGTTTGCATATGCAAGCATGTGTCTTGTGTGTGTGTGTGTGTGTGTGTGTGTGTGTGTGTGTGTGTGTGTGTGTGTGTGTGTGTGTGCGTGCGTATTTACACAAGCACAAAGAGTCCTGTGAAGATCCCAACCAATCACTTTGCCTCTGTGTATCGGCACACCTGCTCTGTGTGTTATAAATAGATGGTGGATGCATCAATTCCCTCGCGTCACACAGCTCAAGTTCAGAAACTTGTGTTTTGACAGAAGGGAGAAGACAAACTCCACAAAGACACACAAGAGCTGAGAAACAACGCTAACCTGACACTACACTATCATTGTGTATTTGTCAAACGCCTCATAAAAGTTAAGATGTAACTTGATCAATTTAATGCTCAGCTGGGCCATCAACACACTTTTCAGTCACCTCATATTTAAATATTATCATTCCTCCACAAAAAAACTAAGAATGCATTTTGTGTGGAAATGCTTAAGTATTTTTAAAATAATACATAAAACTTGCTTACTCATAGTTCTTGCTTTTGAAGCAAAGATTGTGCTGATGTAAAACTGCTGTTGTTAAAATGTCACGTTTCTTGTCAAGTCTGCATGGATCTAGCGCCCCTCTGTGGAAACAATATGAACTGCAACTTTTCAGAAGTCCCACATTATTAGAGTTGGGAGGCTGCCTGCAGTACTGAGCAAGCAGCAGCAGCAGAAGGTGAACATCTTTACATTATGAACACAGATGCAAGTTCAAAGAAAACCCTGTCTGCTTTTAATTAAGTCTATTACTTAACTGTACTATTTTGTGTCATACACACAGTGGTGAAAAATCTATATTCAGCATCACTATTTAAAGATACTCCATTGCAAAGGAAAGTCCTGCAAGTACAGAAGTGTAATCAAGGAAATGTAATTCAAAAGTACTCATTGTGCAGAACTCTTTAAAAGTGTACCAATAAATGAGTGATTTGCAAAAAAAAAAAATGTTGAATTACTCCAGATTCATTAACACACGTCAGCAATACTTTACCATGATTAACACTTAAACGGTTGGGTCCATTTAAAGTTAAAGCTTGCCAAACATGTTTTACCCATGAAACAAACAAAATGTGCAATGAAGTCAGTGGGTTGTACATTTTAGTTACTGGTATGTTTGTCATTTTGGCCTAAAGTGCAAAGTTATTAGCTTATTATTGAAAAGACAGAAAGTAACCTGTGTGCTGACTTTGAAGGAGAGAGTGTACTTGGATTCATGTGCTGGGGTTAGAGAAAGGGCAAGGTATCAGTGTGTGAATATATGTGTGTGTGTGTGTGTGTGTGTGTGTGTGTGTGTGTGTGTGTGTGTGTGTGTGTGTGTGTGTGTGTATCACCATCTAGTCATCAAAGCTTTGTCACTGTATACAGTAGCAGCATGCATGAAGCGTGCACACACTGTGTTGTCCTTGGGCTGAAAGAACACACTGACAGTAGGTGAAGTTGTCTAATGCCTCTCATATAGAGCCCCACTAATGAGTCCTAAAAGCCAGAAACAAGTTAGCATTTCAGCACCTCTGGCTCCCTCGTCTCAAAGTAAATAGTTTTTTGAATGTTTTTTTTTTTGTTAGAAGCCTGAAATAAGGTGTGTGGTTAACACAAGCTGAAGGGCTTTCACGTTTTACTCTTCATTATGAGATACGTCAATAAATACCCCACTTTGAACTCTGAAGCTTTTGGGGGCCGAATACGTGCCGTGTTTTTTTGCATGCTCATTTCTATTGTTTTTAATGGAGACGCACGGCAAGCCACAGCGACGCCGTGCCGATGCCACGTGCACACTCTACAAGCCTAAAAACCGCACCACAGCACGCACAGCATGTCATGTAACAAGCCAACCAATCACAGCCAGCAGATATCTTTCCTTTTTCCACAAATATCAGAAAAAGAAGCCGATTGTTTAAATGCAGGAATACTCTGAGCTTCACATCTGTCCCACATATTCATATTTTAGACCCAATACATTCTTAAGAAACACCTTTCTGGTAAGAGTGCTGGTTATGGCTGCTTAGCCAGCTCAGACACAACCAGCCTCCATGTTACTGAGAGTTGGCACAGAGTGGACGAAGAGCATCACCCAGCACCTCTGTGAATATATATATATATATATATATATATATATGACATGACACAGACTAAAAGAAAGCAGAAGGAGCCACATCAAAGTCCTGAGATGCACCCTTCATCCTCACTTTGCTCTCTCCTGCTATCAAACAATGACCCCTTTACCAGCAGCCATTATTCAGGCTCACCCACTCCTCCAAAACAGGTCATCTTAGTTCTTCAACTTGACAGTCTCCTGCTGGCCTGGCTTATCCACACCCCATTCCTTTCTCCTTCCCTTGCTCCTGGAAGAAAAGAGGCAGAGGCGAGGGGATTTTTGCCTCACGGTAGGTAGCTGTTTTATGTGAAGCATATGAGAAAAGAGAGAAGAAAGGAGAGAGGTTTTTTGGTAAGGCTTGGCAAAGGGAGCCAGGAGCCCACTTAAGGAGCAGAGGGTCTTAGGGCTGGATGATTTGTTTGGAGAAGCCCTCTTCAGCCAAAAAAGGAGGATTAGCTGCTCACAGGTTCCCATGGAACCAAAGCGAGGTGGGGTGGGATTTTAGAGGTTACCACACCCTGCATGACTGCACATGCATGTAAACACACATGCACAGAAGCATATACATAAAACACACAAAACAAGAGCATGCACCTGTACTCAAAGTGCATGCTCAGTAAGTGGGCCTCATGACAGCTGGTTGGCACAAGTGCTGTGATGAGTACAACAAACTCCATCTACAGTGTGCAGGCCCCTGATGATGTACACAACATCAAATTACAAATAAATCCAGCATAATCTGTCTTTGGGGAAGCCAATGTACTGTACTGAATTGGATAAGACTGTGTCTATAATCAAGATGTTTATTTTTATACCATAGCATCTTTGTCTCTTCCTTATTCAAAGATTTGATTTTTCCCCATCTTATTCACACACTGACCTATGAAACATACCACCTTGATATACTGATGACACAGCACCAACCAAATTTACAGTATCACTAAGATGAGCCAACAAAAATAAAAGAAGCAATTTACAGATTCATAATTCTTTAGAGCAAAACTCTATTTACAACAAAACTGGGCTGACCTTTAAACTCATCTGTTTCTGTCTGAATGTTTCCTGTAACTCCACAGAACCTCACAGTTACCAGGCTATTAGTCACACTTATCTAAAACTGCTGCAGTCAAATGCATTAATCCTGCAATAAGTCCTCCTTTCATGAAACTGCCATTTTTTGGAGGTGTGGATTCATAAGTATGGTTATTTTAAACCCTTTAAAAATGTGGAAAATTGGCCTGATTTCTTTCAAAAGTGTAAAAGGCCATGAGGAATTGAAGTAGAGACCCAGAAATTAGCAATACATTAGTCATTAAAGCACCTGAACATTAGCACAAAACCAAACCAAACTAAAAACTAACAAACAAAAAATAAATAAAATAAAATGGATGAAACAAGGAAATTACCTGAAAAACTGCTTAACCCTTTTGAAATCTGGATTCATATCACTTTTCTGGTGCTGCATTCAGACGCCTTCACAAGTATTTAAATTTTCAAAATCCGACCAAATTAGTTTGCTTTCTTTTGGAAAAAAGACATTTAGCAACTTGGCAAGAACTGTTCCGCAAACTGCAAGAAATCAGCAGCTTTGGAAAAAAAAAGAATTTAAAAAGGGGAAAATGTCCAAAAAAAACCTATATTTATAAAAGTCATTATTATATATTTAATCTTTTTACAGATTTTTTAATTACTATTTGTGATTTTTTTTAGACCATTTCCATTTTTTGTGTTTTGTTTTTTTCATAGGTTTTTTTCCTTCAAATTTTAAGGTAATTTTTGTACTTTTTTAAAGTTGCTTGTTGCCTTTTTCCCATGTTTTTTTTTTTTTTTTAAGAAATCAAGTCAATTTGCTTAGTTTTCAAAAGGTTTAAAACTATAATATTTCTGTTTAATATTTTGAAATATATTATAATGATAATAATTAAAATAAAGTTTTCTGGATATTTTATCTTACTTAAAAAAAAAAAAAGAAAATTGTAAAATTACAATATTTTTGCAATTTGCAGGAAAATTCTTGCCAAGCTGCTCATTGCCTTTGTTCCATGTTTTTGAGAGAAATAGCACAAATTTGAAACTCAAAGATTTCAATACTTGTGAATGACTTCTGAAAGCAGCACAAGAAAAGTGATGACGCTCCAGTCTTCAAGGGGTTAAAGGATCTAGTCTGTGGTGCTGTTGAGTTGTAGTGTGTTATTCTAAGAGGTGTTTCTCGTATTTTGTCCACCTCATTTCTAACAATGACGTTAATAACAGAAACATCTCTCAGTAAGCTCTGTTGAACGTGTCTTCAAGCGTCTCCGAGTCTCCACAGCTTCAGGAGCTGATCACAGTGAGAGCTTCATGAGGAGAAACTGCTGCCATCTGCTGGAGCTCACAAACAACTGGATTTTACTGACTGACAATGATCCCAAGTTAACTCTGAAAGCTGTGCAAACCTGCTTCATTTCTTTCAAATACATGGGAAAAAGGTTCATTGAGGAATTGCAGAAGAAATGACCCATAAAATAGAATGAAACTGGAAAGAAAATACGGGAAATTACCTGAAAATTTGAAAAAGAAAAAACCCCCAAAAAAACCCAAAACAAACAAAAAAAGATGGGAAAGTCAATAAATAACACATAAATACATATAAATAAATAAATTAATTAATTAAATTACTTGGAAAACTGCTTAAAAATGATCCTAAAACAATATCAGCAACAACAGTCAGGGTCCATTAGAACCACCAACAACGATGACATACAAAGCAAGAAAACAAATAAACAAACAGAAAAAGCAGACAAATAAAGACAACAGCAAAAAAAATAAATTACTTAAAAATAACAATAATAATTATTTATAAACATTGGGTCTTTTGTTTGGTTTGTCGTTTTCATTTGGACCAGTACTGCTCCTAATGGCTGACACTTATTTAAAAAAAATTATAATAATTTAGTTTCCAAAAAATAAATAATTATGTAGTTTGCTGGATTGCTCAGCTTTTTTTTTTTTTTTTTTCAAAAAACTACATTTTTAAATCTACTAAAAAAAATTTGCAGTTTGACTGACACTTCACGTCAAACTCCTCATTGCCTTTTTCCCCATGTTTCTGAAAGAAATTGCACCAATTTGCTAAGTGTTCAAAGGGTTAAATACCTGTGAAAGGAAAGGAGCTTCAACGCAGCACAAGAAAAGTGATGATGTACCAGGTTTGAAAGGGTTAAGGCATTCACCAACTTTTTATGTTCTGTCAGACAAAATCTTTGCTGAAATTAACAATAAAAGTGAAGATACACCATACAGCAATACATCATCAGTATTTGCCTTGATGGACACTCTTTTTGATTGTACACGATTTTACAGATGATTTGAGCACTTGTGTCTTGTGATGTATGAATTTTCTTTTTACGATTTGAAATCATAATTATTAAACATGGTCAATGTTTACGGTTGTAAATCCTGTTGTGTGGGGGGGAACACAGCGGACAGCCAAGCACACACTCTGTGGATTGTCACATGGAACTAAACGATAGCCAATCAGGAAGCAAGCTGACTGAAGACAGAAGCACGACAAACAACAGACATGGAGACAGTGGGAGGTGGAAGGTAAAAGCAGTGGAAAAGTTTTGTTTCTGCAGATGCCATCAAACAAATGGAAGAAAATGAATGATTATAACTACACAATGACTACTATGTTAGGGCACACACCACATGCAGCAAAAACGTGCAGTAATAACGATAATGAACTCAATCCTGCAAGAGGCATCCAATCACCGTGGTATCGCGATGATGCAGTTATCGTCACAGCTCTACATGCATGTGGTCTCTCACATTTTCTATATCAGTTAAGATTTTAGAAATCTTTTAGTGTGTGCCAGACTTTAGGTAAAGAAGCAATCTACTGCTGCAGAGGGGTCAGCAACAAAACCACCGAGAACCTTTAGCCACCGAGAAAAAGTCCCACCTAAAAAGTCAAAATTATTTTAAGTGTACACTATGTTGACAGTATTCTCACTGCTTTACCTTGATGTCAGACAGTGATTTCCAGCGAGAAAATAAAGTTGACAGTTATCACTGTCTTCAGAGCCAGACTTCACTGAGAAAAGCAGTAATTTACATCGCTGAACACAGGAGCTGCTGGTCTGCTGCTGCCTCAATCAGTTCGTATGTTTATGTTATTGTGTGACTTTGGCGTTTGAAAGGGTTAGTTAGGATTCACCAAAATCTCACAATAATACAAACTGACTAACTGATTGAGGCAGCCAGAAACAGTGGCGTCCATGCTCAGTAAGCTGAAATGACTGTTTTTGTCAGTGGAGTCTGATGGCTTTGACAAAAGCGTAGATGGGGAATTGAAACCTTTAATGGCTTCCCTGTCGGAATGTCTGATGGAAGGGTAAAGCACTTATGCCACATTTGGACAAAAATGATTTTCTGTACACAGATTCGCAAAAACAATCGAAAACACTGCAGTATGTATGCCAGGCCAGCACAGGGTAACTTTATAAAGTACACCTTAGAAGAGCATGAACAAGAACAAGACCAATGCATCAACTGACATCTACTGTATGTAATAGATGAAATAAATAAAATTAATACCGGAAAAAATACCGAAATACCGAAATAAATACCCTATACAATAGGGGTTGACCGATATTGGTTTTTCAGCGCCGATACTGATTATTAGTAGTTAATGAGACAGATAACTGATGCATTTACAATCAAAATGAAAATCTTTCCGTTGTCATTTAGAATATGGAATACAATAAACTCCAACACAAAACTTTGTTTAAATGCCTTTGGCATATGTACAATTCAAACTGAAACTTTCAACATCATATACAGCAAGTTCCCAGCAACTTTTTTTTACAAAGTTCAATGAAAATAAAAAATTAAAAATGAATAAATAAAAATAGCTCCCAGACGTCTTACAAAGTTCCTCCCTTTTTTTTGCACTTTTTAATGAATTAATTTTATCAGCGATCATTCAGTTAAAAATGCAGATACAGATAACTGTCAAAATGCCAAATATTGGCCCCCAAAAATCGTCCGATAATCTGTCAACCTCTACTACACAACCCAACTTTTTTAAAAAATCAGAACTATCCCTTTGACCTGGGGTTGTACCAGTTGTACAGGAACACTATACTTTAATCAATGTATGCAAGATCTTGAAAGGCTCACCCACGCCTTTATTTCCAGTAGGTTAGATTACTGCAACAGTCTGTAGGCCTTTCAAAACAAGCTGTTCGGCAACTTCAGCTTATTCAGAATGCTGCCGCGAGAATCCTGACAAAAACTGGGAAATATGACCACATTACTCCAGTCCTAAAATCCTTACACTGACTACCTGTCACTCAGAGAATTGACTTTAAAATCTCACTGCTTGTCTACAAATCAATCTGTAGCTCAGCGCCAAAATATATCTCTGACATGCTTGTGACATATGAACCTTCAAGGACCCTCAGAACATCAGGGGCCGACCTACTGAGCGTCCCAAGAGTCAGAACTAAACACGGTGAAGCAGCATTTTGTTATCATGCAGCACAAACCTGGAAAAACCTCCCAAAGGAGGTTCGACAAGCCCAGACTCTGATCACTTTTAAAGCAAAGCTAAAAACATCCCTTTTTCACACTGCCTACTCCACCTGCTGACTACCAGCTTATTTTTAAATCTGATTTTAAATCATTTTAAATTATCTTTTTATCTTTGCACCTCTTGTCTGCACTTTTTTAAGTAATTAAGTAATTGATTTCAACTTGTTTATCTTATTTCTTTCTCTTTTACTGTAAATTCCTATCTTTTATTATGTTTTTATATTTTATTGCTCTGTAAAGCACTTTGAAATGCCCTGCGTATGAAATGCGCTACACAAATAAAGCTGCCTTGCCTTGCCTATGCTTTATATGACCTGCGGTTTACTGATTAAGCTCAGTTCCGTCACCTCTGCTCACCCTGTGAAACATGTGGCTGTATTAGTGTAGCTTGTGTGTCCTGTACCGGTGGACCCCCGTGGTGACACCGCCATCGAAACAGCTGCCACGACTACTGCCCCTCCCACCATCCACTCACCCAGTTGCTGTGGCTGTCCACAGAAACCTGGTAAATCTTTGGTCCCTTTCATCTCCCAGAACCCCCCCCCCCCCCCCCCTTCAGAGGAGGATTGAACAACTGGTAGCGCTACTGTCAACACCTCCCTGTACATGCCCCGGACAGCTCAGCTCAGCCTTGTGGCAAACATAGCGCAGATTAGCATGCCAGCAGTTCTCTTCCCAAACATCTCTGACAGCATTAGCACATGCTAAGTCAAGGGTGTACGTGAGAGCCAGCTGTCAAGTGGAGGGAATTCCTGGTGCTTCACTCAAGGTCGCTCCCACCATTCAGATCAACGCTGCTCCGTCACGACTCCCACGCTAGGTGTTAACTCGGTATCGCTAACAGTTTAGCTTGGATGTCCTGGCATGTTTGACAGAGGGTCTTAACTGCTGCTGCACTGTCACACAGCCGGGCCGCAGTGTGCGAGCGTCACCTGTCACACAGCGCAGCATGTCCCAGGAGGTCACAGGGAAGGCAGCTGAGAGACGGGATGATCCAAACTGTACGGGCCCTATTATTTCATTTTTTAAAAAGGCAAAAACTGTTTCATGGGCACAGATGTCTTAGGTTTTTAATATGTGGCTTTGGTGCCAATAATAGCAATATGATCAGACTGATAGGGTTAACAAAACTAAAAACAATAACAGATTTTATTCATAATGCAGTCTCAAATCTCAAAGTGCTACAAGATAAAAAGCATTAGCATAAAAAAGAGATAAAAGCAACCAAAATAAAATCATATTTAAAAGTTATAAGAAAATAAGAACAAAAAAGCAAAGAGAGCAACCAGTAAGAAGTCACTTAAAAATATGTCCTGCTAAAAAGGAAATGTCCTTTTTTAAAACTCTCAACACACTGTGGTGCCCTCAAATGGTACAGGTAAGGCAAGCTTTAAATTCTTAATCAGGAAAAAATAATTTTACATCACTTTACATACTGATGCATAATTAATACCATTTGAAAACTTTGTTTGCAGAGCTTTAACCCTTTAGTCCCTGGATCAACATCACTTGTCTTGCGCTGCGTTCAGACACCTTTCACATGATTTTAAACCTCTAACACCTGATGGAATTGGTTTGATTACTTTTGAAAATAAAAGGGAAAAGGAAATGAGAAATTTGGCCAGAAATGTCCAGAAAATTGTCAAAAAAATAATTTAAAAACAAACAAACAATAAACAAAAACATAATAGGGGACAGGAAAATGACCTGGAAATTAGCAGATGAGATTATTAAATATCATAAAAAAGGTAAAGATAAAATAAAAGAAGCCCAGGAGAAAAATGTTTTATCATACATGTATTGATAGAACAAAACATTGTTTTTTTGTCTTTTTTGGAATATCAACGATATATTCTTAGGCCACGCTGATCAAACCTACAGAATTTTACCTAAAAGTCACTCACATTTTCATGCTTCAACATGCATGAGCATACAGAGTCACACATGAAGATATACTGTCTGAGGCCTCTTACTTTTTTTTTCATGGGGAGATTCTAACATGTTCTCAGCCCAAGTCGTCACATATTGCTGCTCTGCAGTGGACTTTTGCATCTACATGTTATGCTCTCAGTATCCTTCTGCGTCTGCTTGACATACTGGGATGCCACTATGGTGATGTCAACACAAGCACATGGAGGGATTATGGTTATGGTTATGTTTAGACAACACAAGCGCATTGCAACCAACATCGAGTATCGACAAACGCAGGCACATGGTAAGGTTTAAAAGGATGACGTCACATTTAAATGGAAAGCAAACACAAGACTACCGCATGAAAGTCTGGGGTTTGTTGGACCCATCTACTGCATCCATTCCTTATATTACTTCGTATAACCTCAGTACCAGCAGCATTTCAACATGATGCCGTCCTACAGCATTTCAAGCAGACAGGACAGGTTCTCCCAGCCTGTATTCTTAATGCGTGTATCATTTGGACGTGGCAGATGCTGTCTGGCCAAACTCTAGTGTATAATAACACTGCGACCAGTTCTGTCTGGCCGCGTTTTGGTGTTGCAATCTTGCACCAAAAGCACCATCAAAGCAGTTGTATTTTAGTTTAGTAGTTTAGTAGTTTTAGTATTTTAGGACAGGCTTATCATACAACCGTCAAGTGATTGATAACTGAAGGTATTCTAATGGTCGAGTTCTGATTTACAAAGGTGCATGCAAGTGGTAACATAAAGCTGGTGCAGTAAGAGGGGTCTGCATAGACTAGGCCGGCTGTAGACAAATTCAACAATTCATGCTGATTCTGATTACAGCCAACAGTGCAGTGCATGCAACATTAAAGGCACAAATCGCACAGGGCTACCTTTCAGACAAGTCGTCCTTTCTCTTTTTTCCTCCTTTGTCACTCTTTTTAGTCCTCCCACCCTCGGTTGCCCCTCCTTCACTTTAATCCAGTGGTGGAATTTCACTCGACAAGTGATCAAAGACCAGTCGCACGACGCCAGGTGCGGCTGCAGCTTCAACCGTTGACAACCACCTAGCAATTTTTCCCCCCTTCCTTTTCTTTTCTCCGAAAAAAAAAAAAAGAAAACCTAAACAAAGCTGGGCGAACTGCTGTGTGTGTTTGAGTCTGTGAAAAACAGTTTCTTTCCCCACCTCCATTATTTTTTAAGACTTTATTCTTTTTTTTCCAGAAGGGGAAGAAGGGATGTTTTTTCCTTCTTTCTGACACTGATCTGTGTTACCTAGTCTCCTGTCCCCCTCAGCGCACTGTGGTGGCCGGTTTGAGGAGTTCTGTGACAGTAAATTACGGCACTCTTGAGACAGACGACCAGCAGGAGTTGTGGAACAGAGAGAGGATGCACGGCGGGGATTAGGCTTTATTAAGACTCAGCTACCACGGACGGCCACAACAACACAGCGTGCGGGTGTGTGTGAGTGAATAAGTGAAGGATACAGCACAAAGTATCTGTCTCAACCTATATGTGGTCCCCCACAGAAGTAAGATACACATCAGCTCTAATAGGTATTTTATGTCGAAAAGTGTCGCTGTACTTGTTTGAGGAATGTCACCACACTATACTTTTGTATAGATAAAGCTCCGGTTGTACAGATGCAGTCTGCTGGTGATGTCTTCATGCTGTGTTTAGATACAGACAGAAGCAGGCATCAGTCAGGCTGAGATGAAGGATTTTTATTTTCTGTGAGTGATTTTGAGATGTAGTTTTTTGATCATTTCGAACGTTTTGAAATCTGAGCAAATTGGCTTAATTTCTTCCAGACACACAGGAAGAGGGCAATGAGCAAATTAAGAAATGGGCCACATAGCAAGATATTAATAAAAAAGATAAAGAAAATTACCTGAAAATAAGCAAAGAATTTAAAAAATAAATAAATAAATAAAACATGAAAATTACCTGGAAAAGGTGCTATTTTCCCCCCCTGTAACATCATTTTAATATAAAAAATAAATATTTTTTAAAGCAAGATTTTATTTAATTTTCTTGTCACCTTTTACTTTTTTTCTTGCAAGTAGGGGGACATTTCTCGTCAAGTTGCTCCTTGCCTTTTTCAATGTTTTCTAACAAAATCAAACCAATCTGCTTAGGTTTTAAAGGTTTTAATGCTTGTGAAAGGTGTCTGAACGCAGTGCAATGAAACTGATGTAGTTCCAGGTTTAAAAAGGTTAAGAAAAACATCCTTATCTAAATACTTCAATGCTAGGATTCTCACTAGAACAGAATGAAACTCTTTTGTCTGTTACTTAAAACAGAAACCTCAGTGAAAACATTGTATCATTCACTTCAAAATAGGCTGACAACAATAAACAAATAGACACAAAAATAATTTCTGACATAACAGAGGGAACGTCCACAGACAGACCTCAGGTGAAGCTCATGCAGCTGCCCCTTTGACCTTTCATTAATTAAGTGCCCTTTTTGCAATTCTTTTTTGTTCTATTTCTTTTAATAATTTAATATGTCGGCTGTTTTGTCAGAGGGCTTCCACGTCTACATTGCGCTCAAGGCATCCCTCTGTGTCTGCTATTTATATATGTTCCACGATGCTGTAACCAACGCTGGAGTGTCAACAAAAGCACATGGTTAGCATAAGGCTAAAAAGACATTGATGGTTAATTTTAGGTAACAGAGGCATGCGGTTAGGTTTAGGGAAAATATAACGGTTTTGTTCTACATTCAGACAGGAAGCAAACTCCTGTTTCAGCTCCTGGCTGAAAGTCCAGGGTTTGCTAGACCCATCCACTATCCCTCCCACCTTCCCATCAGGACCTCCGTTTCTTTGTATTACGTCGTAACCAGCAGAATTTTAACCTTACGCCATCCAGCAGTGTTTTATACAGTCGCAACAGGTTCTGTCCAGCCATGTCATCATCTGATGTCACCCATCCGCGATCTGTCGCGCAAGGTGCAGTCCAGCTGACTGCTGATAACATCACAAAAGCTTTTGTCCAGCCCACTTACAAACAAAAGGTGGATTTTAGTAGGCAAGTGGAAGTGAGTGTATAAATAAAAGCTTTGATATACAAAAAAAAGGTTTGAAAAATGAAACACAAAACTACTTTCTATAAGAACATAGAATGCAAAACTAATTTTAACATTTAAATGACTTAATAAAAAAACAACTAAAGTTAACCCTCCCTCCAAAACAGGAGTAAAGAACAACAACACTAATGCAGTACAGCCAGTCCTTATATATACTGCATGCTCTTTATCAGCAGATTAAGCTTAGGTGTGTACCTGGGTGGCACCTGGAAAAGCACACAAAAAAGAAACACAGGAACCGTGAACATAAAATAACGCACCCTGTAACAATTCATTTAAGGAAATGACATTATCAAACATATCAGAGCTTTCTGAAAGTCATGATAACAACTTGGATGTTGGCTAGAGTGCTATTTACTCTACTCTAATATGAGAAGAATGAGTCAGAAGCAACTTGTGGTTCTCTATGCTGCTCTTTGGCCTCTGTAATCTATGCATGTGTGATGCATGCAATTTGTACTGTATATATTAAACTTGGGTTTTGTTATTTTGTATTTAATGCTGGCTTTGATATGACAGATGACTGACAGGTGGGAGAGCATGTGAAGCGTGGTCGGCCTCCAGCTGTCGTACACCCCCTCCCAAACACACTGTTGTTGGTCAACCCCCCCTCCAAAGAAGATGGGTTGCATTTTAATGCTGCAAGTGTTTAAACAAGAGGCGGATAACTGTTTCCAGTGGACGGCAGTTAACATTAATACCATATTACACTTGACGTGATCAAAAATTGATAGTTAATACGTAAATCAATAATAAAGTTTCTTACTATCAACAAACATTGACCACCATGTTTATGCATTTATGACGTCAAGTCTTCAACTTTTGTTAGAAAATAATGTTAGCAATGCTAGCATACTGGCCTGGCATGCTTTACAGTTAAAAGTTTTCTTGCAGCCTACAGCTAATACCCAGTTAACAATTTTTGGCTCTAAAAATGTTCTGAGAATGGCACAATGCAACCACTGCATGTTAAAAAACACTTTCAGTGGAAAGTTTTCTTTATGTTCCCAGAACGTTCTTCTTAATGTTTGGGCAACATTATCTATATAAACATGAAAAAAATGTGAATATGTATTTTTTTATTGTTAATATATAATATACATTTTCATCTTTAAAAAATGCTGTGTAATCTCAGTCCTCAATAACATGTTTTGAATGTTGCTTTGATAAATGTTCTTCCTTTATTCTTCTGTAACATCGTGGGAATGTTTCATAAAGAACATTCACCTCTCAACATCACCAAAACATCCTCAGAATGTTGCAGCTCAAACGTTACGTCTCAGTCAGCATTTAACCTTAAAGGGACATTATTTGAAAGGATAAACATCCTTTAAACGTTCTTTGAACATTAGATTAAAAGCAATTTCTTAAAAACATTATTGCAACTTGTAGGTAACATTAGCCAATGTTGTGGGAATGTTCCCTGCTAGCTGGGTAGATGCATATACAAAAATGTGCAACTACTAAAAGTAAATGAAAGCTACCAGGAACAAAATAATGAAATATATAATTTTTTACCATCAATTGCTGACATTGTTTCCTGTCAGACCTTCTATGTCGACTTATGTTTTAGGTATCCTTATGTATTAGCTGTTTATACTCTGGGATGCCATCACCGTGACATTAACAAATGCACATGGGATGATACAGCATGGTTCTTATGTTTACACAAGATGAGCACATGGCAACCAACAGGAAGCCACAATGGTTTGGATTTGACGACAAAGTCATGGATGGTTGGGTTTGGGCAAAAGAGGCACATGTTAAGATGTAGGGAAAAAAAAAAAAACAGTTGACGAGTTTGCAGTGAGAAAGGGCTGCTCTGCTTTGCTACATGCTATAAAGTGTGCGTTATGCTTTGCATTGGCATTGGACATAAATCGTGATGTCAAGAATCATCCAAGAAGAATGTATTTAAATTTGATGTATCACATCACAGTGATCCTTACAGACCTCGCCTGTGACTGACGATTTAATGGCAGGCATCTTTGCAGTTTGACCCTGTGAAAACACTCATGCGGAGCTGTGAGAAGGTTCAAAGAAACTCCAGAAATGATTTTTTAAATGCTGTTTGACCTCAGAGTTCAGAGCCGTTTAAGGGGACATGAGCCACAAATGAAAGGAAGGGTTAAAAACAGCCAGTTTAAAGTGAGAGAAAAAGGACTGCACAAGTTGTTGTCCTTTTGAGCAGCCGCTTGTTTTCCCCCCTTTGAAGAGCTGCTTATGAGAGCAAATCTGACAGAAAATTACCTTACTAAAAGAATCTAACTCCGACACGTTGAGCGACTGAAACAGTGATGATCACATTAAAGAAAATCAAGCAAAAATATTCAGCCAGTCCCTTTCAAGCTGATATGAAAATGGATTGTTGCGAAAAAGAGAAAAAAAAGGGGGCCAAAGAAGTCTTTTCTGGCTGTTAAATTGGATGTGCATATGACAAATTTCAAAGGCTGTCAAAATAAAAAAAAGGGGGGAGAGAAGAAAGGGTTGGAAAAAAATACATTTACATCATAAATGCACAGGTTCCCTTTCAATAGGCCTCTTCAAAACTCTGTCAGGCTTTTAATGGTAGGCAAGTTCAAAGTGGCACTAGACTCCCACTGCTTCCACAGATAGAAGTAGAACAGTGTGTGAGTGTGTGTGTGTGTGTGTGTGTGTGTGACCACATTCGAACGTGGTCACACACACAGCAGCATGTGAACTAATACCTCTCTCCTTCTGTCCCAGATCCTCACCATGACCCCTCCTCTGGCTCCTTGAGCTATTGTGTGTGTTTGTACGTGTGTGTGTGTGTGTGTGTGTGATTGAAGGGTGTATACAGAGAAGTGATAGCGGACACTTTGTCACTCTCATTGTCCCCCCCACTCCCCCACCCCCCCGGTCTACCTCTGTCATCACTCTCCTTTTAAACCCCCCCCCCTCCTTATCCACTCGGCACCGCTTTCTCCGCTTCCATCCACTTTTCTTTCTTTACGTGATTTTTCCGCTTCTGCTCCTCATTCCGTTCCTCTCCCTCCTTCCTCCTGGTTTGTCCCGACTGTTGGCGAGGGGATTGCTGGAAACGGTGTCTTGGGGAACGTTGCAAACACTCTGAAAGCGCTCCGGATCCCGATCCCAGCCAGCGCCAGCCAACCAGCCATGCCCCACGGTGATATCCCTGCATCAAAGCCACAAATCTTCCCCTTTTTCTTTGCCTCCCTCCCCTTTTTTCTCTGTCTCTTTTTCCACGGTGGCACTTCCAGCGGCTCCGAATGTTTAAACTTCATATATCAGCCTCATTACGGAGCCTCAAAGCCTTCCATCGATTCTAAAGGCGCTCATTTGAATTTTTAATCACACGTATGTACGAGTGCTGCGCTCAGCAAACTATCCGACGAGAGCGTGCACACACACACACAACCCCTCGTGCTCTCATCTCCGCTCCTTCAGCTCTTTCAAAGTGCTCTGCCTCTGAAGTTTGGGAGTTCAAACTTCCACTTAGAAAAAAAAGTCTCGGCTAATATTGCGGCGATGGGTTTTGAAATTTGGAGCGATAAAGCGCGGGCATACAGTTCAGGTTCCATTGTGAGCACAGTGGCATTGCTTGTGGGCGGCAGAGTGCTTGACTCGAGTTAACAGTCGCATTTGATTGCCTAGCCGAGGAGTTACTTTAGCGTCACTGTTCTCTTTGATGTCGAATATGTAGTTTGAGCGTAGAAAATACTATATATAAAATATACACTTACACATCACTCAGTCCCCCTTGGTGGATGTACTGTAGCTATGTAGGGCCTACTCACGCTCAGTTACCATGTGTGCATACAAAGTCTTGGCTAAGCTACAGAGAGACTTTGTCACTCAAGCAATAACAGGGAGAGGGAGAAAGAATCCTTAGATCTTCCTGCAAGAAGTACACACCTTTGAATCTGAATTTCCTTGCAGAAAAAAGCGCTTTGAAAATCTAATGCATAAACATTATCTTCTTTCCCCCACCCTTCTACTTCTTGCTCCCTCCATTCCCTCCCTTCACCTAAAGCGCACAAGCTTCTGAGCGACTTTGGAAGAACTTCCCTTTTTAGAGTCCTCAGTAACTTAAATAAGAGGCGGTCGGGGGATTTGGATATTGTTATGTCTCATCAAAGGCAGAGATCCTCAGCTATCCTCCCTTGCCTGTTCTCTCGCTGTCTGTCAAACGCCCAGTCTTCAAGAAAGATGCTTCTCCTCCAGACTGATGTACTGTAATTTGATATATCCCCCGCTCCATCTCCCCTACTCTGGGGTTTTTTTGAAAAATCTTTGTTAGGGCACAAGCTAGCTCAGGGGAGTGCAGGCGAGGATGTTAGCACTGGTTCACTCACTTACTTATCCTATTTTACGGCATAATAAAACACAGTAACCAATGAAAAAAAAAGGTTGCCCTTGGTTACTTTACCTGCAGCATATTCTTGTGAAAGTACATCTCCTGCTTGTATTTTTCATGAAAAAAAAAAAAAACAACACAAAACACCACTGTTAAAAGGTGGGATATAAAGCCTTCTTTGCATGATTTAGAGAATTCAAGAGCCTTTGAAGTCTGTGCTTGCAGAATTGGGTGTGACACCCTCAGCCAGCCGGAAGGAGAAAGCAGGCAGAAAGGAGACTTCTGTGGCCACATGGATCCAACCTGTTCTCTCAAAGTCATCAAATGCCGCCACTTAGATAGTGATTTTTGCATCAAACACTGAAAAAATAATCGTTTTTCTGACAGTATGATACACCGATGGGCGACATCAGGTTATGACACCGCAGGTCAGCGTCAGTTTGAACAATGTGCTCTCATTCCAACTTATTACATATTACCGTTTTGCAGTGGGGTTCCGTGCCTACATATTATGCTCTAGGTATCCTTCTGCATCTGCTGGTAACATTCTGGGATGCTGCTACTATGATGTCAACAAGCAAATGTTGGGGTACCACTGCACCCTGTTATGTTTAGGCAACAACAGCACATGGCAACCAACACTGGGACGTCAACAAACGCACATGCTGGCATGGATGGAACCTTTGTGCTCCCTTTATTGTGTTGTTACTAGCAGCGTTTCAACTACACACCGTCTAGCGGCGTATCATGTAGGGCTGAAACGATTCCTCGAATAATTCGAGTAACTCGATTACAAAAAATGATCGTGGAATTTTCTCTGCCTCGAGGAATCGTTTAATTTTGCCAGCTCAAAGCATGGTATTTCGCCCGGACTACTTCTAATGCGGCACAACGTGCAGACGTCACGCACGTAAAGGAATAAAAAAGAGGCGGCGGATATGTTTGGTTTTAACCATGGATGAAGAGGTAACCGACGAAGAAGGCAACGAAAGCGAAGAGAAAGGCACAAAGAAAAGGCAGAAAATGTCAAAAGTGTGGGAGCATTTCAAGCTGGACACCAAGGCGAACACTGCTGCGTGTATTCACTGTAAGACAGCGCTTGTATACCACAACAGTACGTCTTCAATGCTGCAGCATCTCCACCGAGGCCACCCTGTTTACTCCGAGAGCGGAGGACCGTCACCCGAGACAAGGCAAAATGAAGTTAAGTAGCGCTAATTAATGAGATTAACGTTACTGTACCTTGCTAACATAACGTTAGCCCTGCGGAGGGCTAGGTTTCTATTAATTATGACTACTGTCGATGCGTGGCTAACGTGCCTTTCATACAGGCTTTATTTAATCTGTAAAAACACAGCGCTGTAGAGTGATGAGGGTGGAAAATAAAAACATAATAAAGCTAACTGGGTAGTTAAAAAAGGAAACCAATGGTTCATTGTTAGGTGAAATGTCTTATTGTCTCATGTATATTTATAATTGCTCTTTAACTAAAAAAAAATATGTTTTCATCCGATTACTCGATTAATCGATGGAATTTTCAGTAGAATACTCGATTACTGACACATGGGGGGGGGGGGGTGGGGGGGGGGGGGGGGGGGGTGTTGGGGGGGTGTGTGTGTGTTGTGTGGGAAGAGGTGGCTTTTGGCGTCGGGATCTTATACCAAAATCACTGCGAAAGCAGTGGTATTTCACGACTTCAGAATGTGAGAGGGCTGGTTTAAAAAATGTCACTGGACAATTAATGTAACTCAAGGAGCTGGAAAGTCCCTATAGAGGGGGTGGGAGGGGCAGTGGATGGGTCCAAAAATACAGGACTTTCACCCAGAAGCACATAAATGTCAAGCCTAACTAGTATATATGAGGTGCTTTACCGATGTTGTATGTTTATTTTGACAAAGACGTATAAAAACTGAAGTGTATTTTGAAAGGAAACAAGGCATGTAACAGGTGTAAATTGACACACCGTCTCAGAATTTCAACAACAGACACAGGAGGATACCTAATACATCATATGTAGACATCAAAAGTCCACTGACCAAGCAGCGATGTGTGAAGAGTTGGTAGTGAGAATATGTTGGTGTGACACCCTCAGCCAGCTGGAGGAAGAAAGCAGGCAGAAAGGGGACCGCTAGTGGCCACATGGATGACATGTTTCCAAAAAGCTTGAAACAACGATTGCACGCAGTCTGAAAATGCTGCACTCACAATCTTGGACCTGGTAAAAAGGTATTTTCTTGATGTGCCTTTGCAATCGACAGGCAACCGCTGCTGTCTGCGCTCTTTACCTTGACACAGCGGGCAGCAGAGAGATCAGTGTGTGACTTCGAGCTGTTGTCAGTGTTGCTCTCCTGCCTCTTGCCGTCCAAGAGCGCCATCAGAGCACGGGAGTTCAATAGATCATAATGAAAAGCCTCATGGTAGCGCAAAATCTAAACAACAACTCCATCTCATTGGCTTATACGCGCCGAGTTTGATTCAGTGAATGCGGCCCATATGTTCCCCCCACCTACAAACCCCCCACATGCTCTTTTACTTCTTTCCACAGAAACCACTCGCGCCCCCCCCATCACCCCCCCCAACCCCCCTTCTCCCTGCACCTGCTGCTGTGAACAGCAGGATCCCACTGTGTGTTTCTGTTCATCCCTCGCTTTCCTCCCTGCTCTCACCACTCCATCCCTCCATCCCTTTCTTTCATGTGTGCTCTGCTGTCAAGCCCAGCTGGATCAGGCCTGCCAGACTAGTCACATGCAGTCTTTGTTGATGTGGAAACAAGCAGTGTAAAACTACTGATAGTAAACCCGCAAAACTTGTATCTTTGGCCTTTATGTCCATGTAGGACATTAGCATTTATGTTACAATGATGTTGAAAGAATGCAACTGCATGTAACTGTGCGGCGGATAGAGAATTAATTCACAATTTGTTATGCATGTACAGCTGTCATGGTACATGGCATGTTTTTTATAGAGAAGAAATGTAGTCTTATTCAGCCACTCTTGTCCTGGAAAAGCACCCCGGAGGTGAGAAATCTGGGTGTTTTTTACATCACAATAAAATAGATACAATACAGATGTGTTTGTTTACATGAACCATGATAAAACACATCAAATGTGTACATTTTATATAATAAATTTGTATATTTCATATGTAGCACATATACTAAAACGTTCTCTTTACATTTTTATGTTTTAATTTTTAATTTCAAGTCATGACAACACTGTGGTTAACCTGCAGTTTAGTTAACTCTCAAAACTTTGCAATTTGGCTGAATTTCTTTCAAAAACATGGGAAGAG
This sequence comes from Plectropomus leopardus, assembly GCF_008729295.1. Taxonomy (NCBI): domain Eukaryota; kingdom Metazoa; phylum Chordata; class Actinopteri; order Perciformes; family Serranidae; genus Plectropomus; species Plectropomus leopardus. The sequence goes on from NC_056466.1 coordinate 31,617,612, forward strand.
GGCAAGAAGCAACTTAACCAAACTATGGCCGAAAAATTTTGCAATTTTTCGGCCAAAAAAAACAAAACAGAAAATTACCTGAAAATAAGTACACACAAAAAACAGAAAAATAATTACCTCAAGAAAGTGCTAATAATATTAAAACATTCAATCAAATATTTTCTCTCTATTTCTGTTTTTTCTTTGTTGTTGTTGTTTTTCTGTTCTTTTATGTTTTCCCTAGCTAATTTTTGAATCATTTTCTCATCACCTTTTACTAATTTTTTGGCAGTTTTCCGGCTAAGTGTTGCTCATGATGTTTTTTCTTGTGTTTTTGAAAGATTCCAAACCAGTTTTCTCAAGTTTCAGCCGTTTAAATGCTTGTGAAAGGCATCTGAATGCAACACGAGAAAAGTGGTGTTGATCCAGGTGTCAAAGGGTTAAGGCTTTCTACACAACATATCAGTGAATCAATGAGTTTACTGCTCAACAAGCATTTTTTTGCTGCTTCTGTACTTTTAAGAATGATTTTGAAGGCAGGACATGTGCTTATTTGTATTTTTACATGAATGTACCAGTACTTTTACTTTAGTATGGGAGTATCTGTACACTTCAGAGATGTTTTTTTGGTCAAGCAAGAACAGCTAACCCCATCAGCCCAGCTAGCAGGGAACATTCCCACAACATTGGCTAACGTTACCTACAAGTTGAAATAATGTTTTAAAGGAAACATTTAACCTACTGTTCAAGGAATGTTTTAAAGGATGTTTATCATTTCAAATAATGTTCTGTAAGGTTAAATACTGACTAAAAAGTATTGTTATAACTGCAACATTCTGAGATGTTTTTTAGTGATGTTGAGAGAGGTGAAAGATCATAGAATGTTCTTTTTTTTTTAAAAAAAAAAAAGTTCCCACAATGTTACATGAAAACAAATGAAGAACATTTTCAAAAATTTAAGACATGTTGAGGACAGAACATTTTTTATGGGAAAGTAATATAATGTGATTTGTAAAAAACAAAAAAAAAAACAAAAACATTTTGAACACTTTTTGATGTTTATAAAGAATGCTTCCCTAACTTTAAAAAAGAATGTTCTAAAAAGAAAACTGAAAAACTGAAAACATTACTAAAACATTGCATTGGTTGGATGTACCATTCCAGAATGTTTTAGAACCAAAAATTTCTAGCTGGGCAGTCACCTTCCTCACACTCACTGCTGTCCTTTTGAAATCAGCAGGTTCACAAACTTCTGATGGATAGTCTACTTGGAAAAGAGAAAAAATCGTAACACACTTTAGCCAAAAGATGTCCTTAAATGTTCAATCACATGGATCCAATTTTCAGCCCAGAAAATGTGGATTTCTGGATTAATCCGGAAAAAAAAATCACATCCTGTTTCTTTAACACACAGGCCTTTTTTTTGCCCTCACCTGAATCAAGGACAGCTTGCCTACCAATACACACACACACACACACACACACACACACACACACACAGGCAAACTATCCTCCTTCAAACTCCAACTTCATCCTAATTCCTCGCCAAACATCCTCCATTTTCTTGATGCTTCATTTACATGCACAGACAAAAAAAAAGAGAAAAACATCAAAGATGAACACTTCAACAATCAGCCATCACTCCAATTAGCGCTCGACAATTTCTCTCTCATGCACTCCAGAAGGAACGCGTGGAGGGCGCTACAGAAGAGCGGCAAAGTCTTTGAAAAATCATACTTTTCCCTTTATCATTTCATCTCATAGCAAAACAATTTCTTCCTATTATCCTCCCAGCAGGGGGTCCACTGTCCTGTAAAGGTGTACCGTAACGCTTGATAGGCAGAGAGGAGAAGACTCTTTTATTCTTTGCACCTTGTACCCCAGATACATTAAACAGAATCAAAGACGACATTTACATACCATTTGCGTTTCATGTTTGAGGAGTTGAGACAGAAACAACGTTCATCCTGTGTGAAAGTAGGGATGCTTTGACTTTCTGAACTTTTGCAGAAAGAGAGAGAGAGAGAGAGGAGGGAGGGATTATTTGAGGATGAGGAGAGAGGGGAGGGGGAGAGATGAGGAGTAAAATTACTCTCAAAGTTTTCCATGCAATTTTCTTTTGTCATCCTGTCACTACATCTCCTCCTCCTCCTTATCCAACTTTGCCGTGAACATGTCATAAATTAGTGACAAATGCTTTTGAATGAGTCTCCTTTTCTTCCCTGTAATCGTCGTCTGTGATCCCAACATTCCTCATGTCTGCAGCGCTTCATCATATACCTGACATGTTACAAGACCCACTGCCTGACTAATGTATGAAATGAATTAAAGACAACAAACAGTGAGATCAACACGCAGAGTCTATCTTTGTTTCAATCAGTGAAAATCTCTCACCTGTGTATCACCTCTGGGTGTAAAAGTGTTTATTGTCATTATCACTGCCTATCATTAATATCCCCATAACAGGCTTTGGCTCCTCTTACTACTAGTAGTACTTTCAATAATATGATCAAATAAATGTAGTTTTTAAAGTTTGGGTGTTTTTCCTCTCTAAAACATTATTGTAATGTTCTATTTTATTGTTATGCTGTCTGACTTTTGTAATACTGTGCTTTTAGTCATATTTCTTCTTAACCCTTTTAAACCTGAGCTAATTAGCTTGATTTGTTTTCAAAAAATGAGCGATAAGAAGAAATGACACCAAAATGAGCAAGAAATTAGTTTTTCTTTTTTACTGGTAAATTTGTTAAAATAAAATAAAATTAAATTAAATAATTTAAAAGATAATAATTCCAAAAAATTCTTTAACACTATTTTAAATATAGACTTAATAATTATATAGTTTTTCTAAAGCATTTTTCTTTTTATTCCCCTATACATTTTAACCTAACTTTTTAAAAAATCATTTTCCATACCTATTAATTTCTTTCAATCTGTGGAGAATTTCTTGCCAAGTTGCTAATTGCCTTTTTATCCCCATATTTTTGAAAGAAATCCCACCAATTTGCTTGAATAGTTAAATACTTGTGAAAGTCATCTGAAAGCAGCACAGGAACAGTGATGCTGGTTTCAAAGGGTTAATACACTGGTTGTATTCACCAAACCGAAGATGTCCGTCTCTCCTCACAGATTACTGTGACTTTTCTCCTGTGTGATATGATCCCGCTCCGTGCTGCGATGCTCCCCGGTGGCCGTGGTGTTATGTTGAGGTCTGTCATTTCTAAGCTGGTGCTTTATATTCTCCATACGGCGCTCACCGCCATGTTTACATCCCTCCAGCTGTTTGCGGATGGACGCTCGACATCACACGTTTGCACAGGAGTTAACCCTGTATAAATACAGCATTTAAATAGGTGCTGCTGCAATGTCTTATTAAGTTTGACTCGACAGATGAGGTGGTGGGATTTGTTTTATATAATGGAAATGAGGGTGTAATGCAGTCTGTGGACAAACTGCACAGATTCAAAGACAGAAAATTACAGCGAGATATATAGATATAGATTTGATACAGTCAAATTATTTTGGAAAAGCAGAACTGTCAGCTTTTAAGTTTCATCCCATACCATGACATTATTATTTCAACTTTTTAAGATTATTTATTTATTTATTCATTTATTCATTTCAAATTGATTGCCATTAAGATAACTTTTTTGGTACTTCGCTCTTTACAACAACTCACTCATTAAAGCCACATATTCATCCTTTACAAAACCCATAATGCTCAGTTAAAATGTTTGGAGGAGGAAGTACATAATGATAGAAAAAATGCATTAAAATATTAAAAATATAAAATGAGATATAAAGGTTTGAGCAGGATGAATGGTGCACATGCTAGGGCGTGGGAAGGTGGGTGCTGAGGCTGCTGAACTCAATTCTTGAATGTTATTGCGAGAGGAGAACTCGCGTAGCCAAAGACTAAGCGAAATCAAATATGGATAGATGCAAAACATTGTGTTTTGGGGTTTTTTTAATTAATTTTTACTTATGACTTATGGATTTTACCTTGCTCTTGAGTAGTTGGAAATGTTTGGCATCTTTTGGCATCCTCCATCAGCTGTGCTGTGATACAGAGCTACTAGCTTAAAACACAGGTACATTTTCCAGATGTAGTAATTAAACTGTATATGAAAAAATGTTGTTTTTTTTGTCAGCAGATAATGAAAACAGTTAATAAGAAGCTGAGCATTTCTTTTTTCTTTTTTTTCAAGATTATTTTTTGGGGCTTTTATTGCCTTTAAATGACAGGACAATTTAAGTGTGAAGGGGGGGGGGGGGTCCCAGACCAGAATCGAACCCCCAGCTGCTGCCTGCTCTGTATATGGGGCGCCACTCGCTCCACTGAGCCACCAGGCGCCCCAAAGCTGAGCATTTCTGTATTTATATCTGGTTTATTTATTTAGTTTGGGAAACCCCACAGTCTCAGCAGACTCAACAGGGACTAGAAAACGTGTCTGCAGGTCTTTACTATGGTTCGACCTACTTGCTGGAGTAGTAAACTACGTTTCATTTCATATAGATTCTACTGACGTGACTAATTGTTTTCCAGTTATTAGTAATAATTGCCCCAAAACATAAATACATTTTGATTATACATTTCTTATTTTGTTGGCAATAGTTGTAAAATCACAGTATCACACAAGAAGTATGCTTTAACCTCATTTGAGCACTTCAGTGATGCTTGCGGACCGCATCACTGCTGTGCTCTTGTAATATTACTTAAACTACAAAGTTCTCACTGGAAGGTATCAACATTTTCACAATGATTTTAATTATTAATGTTAATTTTAATAGTTACTGGTTATTGCTTATTGTCCAAGTGTGCATTTCCTTTAACACTCCATGCTTTGAGCTACTCTGAAGTCTCAGATGCCACAAGAATCAAATCAAGCTGCTGTTTCAACTGCGAGCACAATAATGATGCAACTTTGACAATAATGAATGAAGAATTGTGTTCACTGCAATGGTTCACCAACAGGATCTAAAAAAAAACATTTTAGGTCTTTGCAAGTCAATCGCAACTTTGATTTTCTTGCTATGCTGCTCAAAATGTGTGTAAAGTTTGAAGATGGAATGAAATTGACTGAAATGAATGTCCACCTGAATAATGGCAAAAATGCTTCACAACACATCTAAAGAAGAAGAAAACACGTGTATGTACATGTGTTTTGCCTCGCCTCTGACCTGTGCATGTTGACACTCCTGACATTGTCCTCTCAGGCACATTGAGCTGTTTATGGCCTGCTAATAAACCAATGGGTCCTTCCCACTGAGATTCAACATGTCATTAGCCCTGATCCTCAGCTACTGTGCTCGCTTGTTACCTCTCCTTGTTGTTATTATGGCAATCCATCTGACATGTGAGCTTCAAAGTTATGTTGTGTCCCATTAATGACGCAACGGGCTGTAAAAAATCACTGAACAGCTGCCTCTGTTATTTATTGGTTGTGATGCTTTGGTCACAGTCCAAAGACAGTATATAAAGATGGACAACATGACAGTTCCCCCAAAGTGAAGCTTTTCGATCTGGAGTGCCCCCTGATGTCTGACTGCAGTACAGATCAGTAAAGCACAGTACAGTAAAGCCCGCCCCTCCATGGAAGTGAAAGGGACATGGGCCGAACTAAAAATTCACACTTGCTCTCCTTATATTACATGGTTACCAGCTGCAGTATTTCGTCGAGTCATGTTCTCAAGTGACGCCGCCCCTGTGTGTTGCATGCAAACGTGCTCGGTGCCATCCAGCCATGCACTGGCATATAATAACAACACCTCTGGTTCTGTGTGAGCGTGTTCTCATCTGATGCCGTCCAGCTGTGTTCCAGTTGGATGCGAAAGGTAGCTTTTGGAATCATACGCTGAAAGCACTGACAGTGGCGCTATTTGGCAAGTTTGGATTGAGAACGGACTAGGGGGAAGTATGAAAAGCAAAGGGCATAAATCAGTTACGTCTACTGTCACTGGACACGCATACAGATAAATGTGCACAGCTAGACGGGCTGGTCACACCAGTATGTCCAGCTGGTGTGACCCATCCAGCTAAACCATCAAAAACCATCAAGAACTGGGTCATGGCCATCTATGACCATCCCCAACCAGCTAAAACTAACTAAAACCAATTACGACCAACGAAAACCAGCTACCAGCATAAGCTGATTTTGGACTGATTATTTTTCTTCCAGCAGGGGAGGAGGGCATTTACTTATCTAACAAAATAAAGAAAGACTGATTTTCAGAGGAGGGAACCAGAAGTGCTAAAATTCTAACTCATTTCCGGGTTTTTGGACTCGTTACTGCAGCACACTGAGGGTGTGGTTTGTGTTTCCACCTATCTCATCATGGACAACAAAATGAAGTCAAAGCGCTCGCCAGGTTGCACCTGCTGTGCATCCACAGTCACCTTGACTCCTTCATTCACTCTGAGACAGCGTTTCCACTCTCCTCAGTCACCCCACTGCTGGTATTTAGCCCCTGCGTCTCTCCCTCCACGTTCCTCTCTCCCTCCATCCCTCTCTCCAACGTTCCTTCACCTTTTTATCTCTCCCTCCCCTCCCTCCCTCCGTCTCTCCCTTGCTCCCCTCAGCTTTAATGAAGTCTGCTCTTGTGTAATCTTCCTGCGATCGGGCCCTCTCACCTCCCCTCTCTGACTCAGGTGTGTCCTCCAACAGAGGCCCATTGTTCTGCGGATCCTCCGCTGAAGCCTGCCTGGCACAAGCACACACCTGCAACCAACAATGATACCTTTATTCACCTTACACACACACACATGAACTCTCACACGACACGCAGAGGAACGAGCTCTGCACCGGCATCTGGGGTTTGAAATCACCTCTCGTTATCTCCGCTGGAGGAATGAAAAAAGAAAAAAAAAAAAAGTAGCTTGGCGAGGGAGGAAAAGGAGGAAGCTCGGGGAAGAAAATGGCAGATAACATGTCCAAGTTGTTTGCACAAGCCGGTGTCATATTTGATCACAGAGGACAGAGGATCAGCTGGGTCTCTGCACGGAGGAGGAGGGAGGGAGCTCTCTGGTACTACCACACCGCCGGCGACGCACGGTTAACGTTTAGTGTTTCAGTGACAGTGTTTGCATGCTCTGGCTCATAGTTCAGCTTCACGTGTTCTCAGGCTTCAAAACTCAAAGATGATCTACCGCCGCAAAAAAGCAGGATGGGGATTTCCAATCCACCTGCTGCAGTTTATGTTTAAGGAAATGGCCAACTAATCCTCTTTTTCCTGCGTCTGCCACTGAAACCTGAAGTCAATGTGCACCTCAGGACAGGACGGGGGGAAGGAGCAATCACAACAGGGGCAAGAAAAGAGGGGACATAACGAAGGAAAGGCAAAAACAAGGGGGGACAGGACGAGCCAGAGGAGCTCTGACAAGATAAAGGGGGAGTGCGAGGTAATAAGAGAAGAGACAGGAGAGCAGAGGAAGGGGCTGTTTCTTGTTGCTGTCACATCAGCACACTATAAAACCTGACAAGTTGATTGTACATTTAAAAAATCTATACAATTGCCTTTAAAAAAATGTCAGTAAATATAAGTATTACTCTTCATTTTTGTTTACTTGAAATTAGGGGTCAACAGATTATCGGCTTGGCCAATTATTGGGGCCGATATTTGGCATTTTGCCAATTATTTGTGTAAGCATTTTATTTTACTGATCACTGATAAAATCAATTATTTAAAAAGTGCAAAGAAATTGTTAGCAAGGGAGGAACTTTTACTATGTAAAACCTGAGAGCTGTTTTTGTTTTTTTCATTTCTATTGATGTTTTCATTCGACTTTATAACGAAGTTGCTGGGAACTTTCTGTATATGATGTTGAATGTTTCAGTTTTCTGAAGGTGGTTTCAAATATCTGTTATCACTCTCATTAACTGCTAATAATCAGTATCAGTATTGCCCCTGAAAACAGCCGAATCCCCACTGTAAATATAAATGTTAAGTTTACTTAAATATTTACTAAAAATTGTTCATATTTATGTTGTTTTGTGAAGTTGTTGCAACTTAAAAATGAAATTAAACCTTTTAAAATCTGAGCAAATTGGCTTTATTTCTTTCCAAAATATAAACATTAAATTAACATTAATTAACATTAAATGGCCTGTAAATCAATTTTTGTTGCAACTTAAAAATGAAATTAAACCTTTTAAAATCTGAGCAAATTGGCTTTATTTCTTTCCAAAATATAAACATTAAATTAACATTAATTAACATTAAATGTC